>NC_133654.1:151845968-152145968 GCF_009905375.1 Apium graveolens | reverse complement strand
TTAGGAAATTAAGACTAAATAGACATGGGAGTAGGCATGGCAGATTTGTAATTAACAGATAAATGATTTACACTACCACACTTGACACAGATTTTTCTAGGAGCATATTTATCAGGTGTGTAGTTATTGTGTTTGTTAATCCCTACTTTACCATTCCTATTGTTTTTCCTTTTAGTCTCTGTTTTTACCTTAATTTTCTCAAGTCTGTCACTTAACTGTTTGACAGTCATGTGACCAACATTAGCCTTTTTCCCTTTCTTAACTTGACTTGACTCTCCTGAAACAAAGTTCTTGGAAACAGACCCATACTTCTCATTCAGCTTAATTAGTTTGGCTTTGCTAATGGGCTTGCTCACAGCCGACGGATGAGGATTTTCATCATTCGACGGATAACACTTTTTGTTATCCGACGGATAGTCCTCATCATCCGTCGAGTCTACATCTGTTAGCAGTCCATCTACCAAATTAGGTTCTAGTTTCTCTTTGTTCTTTTTCCAGGCTTCATCACAGAAAGACTCAATTCCTTAACTTTGGTGATTTGAGCATGGACATCCCTGGATGTTTTCCATGCTTTAATCACCTCTTGTTCACGCTCGAGCTGCTTCTTTAAAATCTCTTCCTTTTTCAAGGACTCAGTTAATTCCTCCTTGGCAATCTTACACTCAATTCTTAATTTCTCAAAATCAATAAACTGAGAGTCAAGCACATTATTCCTCTCACTTCAAAACAAATTGTTTTCTTTGATTTTAGCATTTTCTTTAGTAAGAGACTTAAGTGTAACACGCAAATGATATAATTCTGTAGACATGTCATTTATGGCATCATTACACTCAGTTTAGATAAATGTGCAAGATTTGTAGTAATTACCTGATTGCTTAAGGAACTTGTCTCTGTCTCATCAGACTTGGCCATTAGGGCTAGATTGACATAGCTGACATCTTCATCTTCATCCAGACCATCTGCTGCCCAGTCATTTTCTTGTGTAATAAAAGCCCTTTCCTTTTGTTTGAGTAGATCAAAGTATTTTTGCTTATAATCCACAGACTCAAACTTTTTCTTACTGGAACCTGACTTTCTACACTCATTGGCAAAATGCCCTGCCAAGCCACATTTGAAACATTTGAATTTTGACTTATCCACCATGTTTCTATTTGGCTTGGCTGCTCCAAAGTTCTTCTTGAACTTGAGCTTGGCAAATCTCCTGGAAAGAAATGCTAGGTGCTCATCAATGTCCTCCATGTCATCTTGGCTCAATGAATCTTCACTTTCTACTGCAAGCCCCTTGCCCTCGTTCTCACAGACCTTTGAAGTTGACTCAACAGCTTCTATCTTCACTTCCTTCTCCTTTTCCAACTCAGCAACTAGTGTAATGGATCCTCCTTTCTTCTTTCCTCTCTCCATCCTTTCATCCTGCTCTATTTCAAGCTCATAGGTTTTCAGGATGCCATACAGTCTCTCTAAAGTAAACTCCTTATAATCTTGTGAGTTTCTTAATGAGACTGTCATTGGTTTCCATTCCTTTGGAAGAGATCTAAGGAATTTCATATTAGAGTCTTTAGTCTGATAGACTCTTCCATGCAACTTAAGAGCATTTAGTAGTTTTTGAAACCTACTAAAAATGTCAGTGAGAGACTCACTTTCCTCATTGTGAAAATGCTCATATTGCTGAATCAAGAGCTGCATCTTATTTTCTCTAACTTGCTCAGTGCCATCACAGATTATCTGTATAGTATCCCAAACTTCCTTGGCAGTTTTGCAGTTGATAATGTTGTCAAACATGTCTGCAAGAACTCCATTAAACAGAATATTCATGGCCTTTTTATCCTTCCTGACTTGTTCAATGTCAAGATCAGACCATTTATGCCTTAGCTTGGGGACTGATGGCTCATTTCCTGTTGCATCTCTCATTGGAACATGAGGGCCTCTTTCTATGCAGTCCACATAGGCCTCATCTTGAGAAAGCATATGAAGATGCATCTTTACCTTCATATGATGGTAATTATCTTTATCCAGAAAAGGAATCTTGACTCCAACATCCTTCTTGTTCATCTTGCTGAATTGTTTTGATCTTTAAACTCTTTATAAGTTAAGAGCTTGCTCTGATACCAATTGTTAGTCCCTTAATAATATAGCAAGAATTACAGAAGGGGGGTTGAATGGAATTCTTGAACCTTTTTCTTAGAATAAAAATGTTCAAACTCGAATACAAATATAAGTGTTTTGATTAGCACAATGCGGAATAAAACTTAAGTGAATCAAAATATAAGTAATTAAAAAAAAGATTCTTTAAAAACTTTCGGGTGGATTTAAACAATTCCACCAGAGATATATTATATCGAGAGAACTCTATGTGCAAGAATGCTCACAGCTGCTTACAAATTTAAACTACTGAGAATACAGAGAAATGCTAATAATTCTGCTTACAAATGTTTCTCACTTTTTGTATCTCGGATCTTTTTTTCTATTTGCTACTTCTTGGTTTATATATTACCAAGATTACAAAGTCAAAAGATAGAATCATTATAAAAACTATCAGTTTTTATCCTTTGCTACTTTGTTCTCTATTACCCAGTTAATAGGCTTCCTTATTCCGTTTGCATACATCTCGATGGATGTGACCAGTTGTCACTATCAACTGATGTTTGAATTCTTTATCCCTTAGGTTCATGATCATCCGTCGAGTTAATGATCATCCGTTGGATTGTTGATCATCCGTCGGGTGCTTTGTAGATTATCCGTCGGGTAGCAATCAGGCACTTGACTTCATTTCACTTATGCAGAATTACAAGATATCATATATGTACAATTAATCAACCTATTCTGCATATCTAGTTAAAGTCAACATGACTTATATGCTACTACAGAATCTATACAAAGGTGTATGCAGAAATGTGCTACAGACTCATTATTACATAAGCTTCTCACTCGATGGATAATAAATCATTATTCGTCGGGACTATAAAGATTTATCCGTCGGGATCAAAATTCTTATCCGTCGAGTGCTACATTATTTCACCAAGTAAAATCTACTTAGGTGTTTTGTTTGTGAAATCATCAAGTACACAACATATGCACAACAACCCTTTGCCATGCTTTGTTTTCTTGCATAGTTGGCAAAGTGACCAGGTTCATCACAATTGTAGCATTCGATCTTTGTCTTGACTACCTTCCCATCTCTAGAGTCCTTTCCATATTTCTCCCAGTTGACTTCCTTTCACTTCTAGTAAACTTCTTCTTGAAGCTTCTATTGTTCTTAGACTTCCTGAATTGCATCCTCCTGAAGTCCCTAACCAGCAATGCGGCCATTTGCATGACATCAGAATCTGTCATGTTCTCATCAGTTTCAGAATCAGTATCATCATCTGGATTTGATGATAAATCATCAGTATCTGATTCTGGCAAATTGTTCTTCTTTCTTGCAGCTCCAGCAGACTTTTCTCTTGAAGCTTTATCATTCACTTTCAAAGAAACAAATTTCCCTTTGTTGCTTTTCCTCTCTCTTCTTTTGTTGAACTTCCAAATCATGAGTTTTCAGCATGCCATAGACTTCATCCAGAGTAATTACTTCCAGATCATATGGATGTTGTATGATTGAAGTCTGAGTCTCCCATTCTTTACTCAAGGCTCTCAGAAACTTAGTATTTGAATCCTCTCGATCATACACCTTTCCCACCAAAGACAGATTGTTTAGCAGGGTCATAAATCTGTCATATATATCAGTAAGACTTTCATCAGGCTTGGCCTCAAAGTGTTCATATTCTTGAATCAGAACAGCCCTTCAGTTCTTCTTGATGGCCATGGTTTCTTGACATTGAGTTTCAAGAGCATCCCAGATCTCTTTGGCAGTCTTCTAGGCTATAAACCTGTTTGACATCACAGAATCAAGACTGTTATGCAAAATGTTTCTTACCTTTGCATATTTCAGCACAACTACTTTATCTTCTGGTGTCCATTATGTCTTCTCCTTCAGTTGATAATGTTCAGCAACAGTACGAGTTGCAGGCACCAGTTTTGTTGGCATGAAGGGTCCATCATTGATTATGTCTAGATAATCTGGATCTGTAGCTTCCAGGTACATGAGCATCTTCACCTTCCATGTTGGATATTCAGCCTTTTTCAGAATAGGCTTCTTAATGTTTTCATACTTGTTCAGAGTCATGTTTAGATCGTTTATGATTATAAATTTATCAGTGAGATCTGATACCAATTGTTGCCCAGTAAAGATACAATTATTTAAGGGGGGTTGGATACAATTGTATAAATGTTTCGAACAAGTAATAAAATATAACAGCTTTTTATATTTCTGATAAAAACTGTTACAAAATCCTCTCAATAAATACTGATGTTCTTGAGAGCTGCTAGGTCGAATGATCCTCGAGTATTTTTCCCTAAGTGATGACCTAAATTGTGTTTATATACTACACAGCTACAACAAATTAATCTAAGATATGCATTATCAAAAACTAACTGAAACTGATACATATCTTAAACTAAACAGATAAAGTCCTATAACTCAGACGTAACAGATATCTGCTCCACATTACAAGGAACAGAACAAATCCTCTAATGCTGACTGTCTTCAAATACTGATGACATTCAAATACTGATGACATGCCAAATCCTGACGGTACATCAGATCCTGATGACACCCAAACAGCCAGATCATGAGCTTCTTCTGATCATTGAGAATTCAATATGTAACAACATGATAAAGTTATTGCCTACGCCTCCAGACAATTAAAACTTCATGAGAAAAAGTATCCAGTGCATGATTTAGAATTAGCAGCAATAGTGTTTGCGTTGAAGCAGTGGAGAAATTATTTGTACGAAGAAAAGTGCGAGATCTATATGGACCATAAGAGTTTAAAGTATATATTCACCCAGAAGGATCTAAATATGAGACAACGAAGATGGATGGAGTTGATTAAGGATTACAATTGTTCCATTAACTACCACCCGGGCAAAGCCAATGTAGTGGAAGATGCCCTGAGCAGAAAGGAAAGATTAAATGTGATCAAGGTTGCTAAGGAATTAGCAAGAGAATTGGAAAAATTGGAAATTGAAGTTCGAGTGCCAGAAGGTAATAAGGAGCAATTGTATGAGGTTACCTTTCAGCCATAATTGATGGATAAGATTAAGAAGTGTCAGAAAGAAATAATGGATCAAGGACTAGATAATTTGACTGGAAAAGAACTTTGTACTCAAAAGGACAACAAAGGTATGTTTAGGTTTTCCTCAAGAATATGGATCCCCAATGTGACTTAACTGAAGAATGAGATTTTGAGGGAAGCTCATAACTCTAGGATTTCTATTCACCCTGGGAGTACTAAGATGTATCAGGATTTGAAGCAGAACCTTTGGTGGCCAAGAATGAAAAAGGAGATAGCAGATTGGGTTAGTAAATGTCACACGTGTCAAACAGTAAAGGCAGAACATCAAAGACCAAGTGGATTGTTACAACTTTTGGAGATTCCACAGTGGAAATGGGAAAAAATTACAATGGATTTTGTAGTAGGACTACCAAAGACGAAGTCGAACCATGATGCTATGTAATTATTGATAGGTTGATGAAGTCTGCACATTTCCTCCCGACCAATGAAAGATATTCTTTGGATTAGCTTGTCAAGCTGTATTTGGATGAAATTGTGATGAAGCACGGAGTCCCCGTTTTAATTATGTTGGATCGAGATTCAAGGTTTAATTCAATATTCTAGACGAAATTCTAGGAATGTTTTGGAACTAAGTTGAAGATGAATACCGCTTACCATCCCTAGACATATGGCCAAAGTGAAAGGATGATTTAGATAATAGAAGATATGTTGAGGGTTTGTGTTTTGGATTTTAAAGGAAATTAGGATGATCACCTGCCGTTAATCAAGTTTTCCTATAATAACAGCTATCATGTCAGTATTGGAATACCACCCTACGAAGTATTGTATGGACGTAATTGTAGGTCCCCACTTTATTGGTATGAAGTAGGAGAAAAGAAGTTATTAGGTCCTTAATTGGTTCAACAAACCAAGGACGCGGTTTTATTGATTCGGAAAAGACTAGAAGCAGCTCAGATTAGACAGAGGAAGAACGCGGACTTACATCGAACGGACATGGATATAGAAATAAAATCATTGGTATTGTTGAAAGTATCTCCTTGGAATGCATTGGTTAGATTTGTACATAAGGGCAAGCTGAGTCCTAGATATATTGGTCTGTTTGAAGTATTGAGAAAACTAGGTAAAGTTGCCTATGAGTTGGCGCTACCGCCACAACTGTAGCACATCCATATTGTGTTCCACGTATCTATGTTAAAACGCTATATTCCTGATTCAAATCAAGTCACTGAGTATGAGCCAATCGAGCTTCAGCCAGATTTGTCCTACGTGGAACAACCGGTCCAGATCCTAAACCGCAAAGAGCGAGTCCTTAGAAATAAGTCTATTCCTATAGTTAAAGTGCTTTGGAGAAATCCTCGAGTAGAAGAATCTACTTGGGAATTAGAGTCATATATGCTTGACAAATATCCTCATTTGTTTAGTTAGATCAGATTCTTAGGACATGATGTTTTTAAGCGGGAAAGGATATAACGACTCATTATTATGTATTATTTAAATGTATAATTATTAAATAATTAAATAAATAAAATATGTGTAGTGATTTTTTCAGCTATATGTTGCTTTATTATTAATTATGTGTGGTTTATTGGTGTACAAAACTTATTTGTACAGTTATTTGCTGAGCATCATTATTTTGTTTTCACTTTTAAAAGTGCTTTTATTAAAAATTTATTTTCATAAATATTTGGATTATCTCTAAAATTATTTTTATGATTTTATAATTTCAATAAACATTTTTGGGATTTTATAAAATTTAGAAATCGATATTTTATTGATTATTTATCTTTAAATAATTTTCTGATTACATTATTTGTAAATTCAGTATTAAATTCCAAAATGTTTCAAAAATTATGAAATTCATATTTTATTAGGTTTGGAATATTTCGAGAATTTTAAAATTATTTTGGAAATATTAGTGATTAAATTCACCCGCACGTTTGATCGTTAAATCGTTAAATGCGGGTATGATTTACGTTTTAAAAATGATTTTATAATTTTAAGAATTTTTATATTATTAGTTTTAAATTATTTCAAGTATTTTAAGGCTATTCTCGTGAATTGTAGGGTTATTTTTACCCGTAAGTTGGTCGTTTAGGTATTAAATTTCGGTGGTAAATTCGAATAATAAATGAGAGAAAACAGATAACTATTACAGTTCTTATCCATTTCAACCCTTTTAATCTCTCATCCCTTTCCTGCTCACCCCTTTCATTCTCTCAATTTCTCTCTCTCGGCACCTCTCAATCTCTGCAGTTCCTCTCGATTCTCTCTTTGTCCCTCTTCCTCTCTCCTTTTTTTGTTCCTCCTCCCCATCTCTCTGCTCCCGGTTCTTTCTTTTTCCCCTGTTATCCGGTGCCGCCTGCTATTTTCTGGTAATATCCACCTTGATCCTTTACTTCTCTTACTTATTTCTCCGTTTACGGTTACGGTTGCCTTCTTGGTTCGGGTGGTTTCCGTGTTGTGCGTGTGTATATATTTGTCGCGTGTGTTTATGTTGTGCGTGTGTGTGTTTTCGATGTGTTGTGCCTTGTTTTTCCGGCTATCGCCGAATTTCCCGGCAAGGCGGCCATGCATGTACCTGTGCGTATATACGCGTGTAGCTGATTGCCTGTTCTGTGTGCTTAATTCGAATTGGTTTTTGGTTTTTGGAAAATTTTATTGATGTAATTATTTTATTTTTTGCAGGAAAATAAATTGATTAAAATTCATGAAATAAAATATTTCGTGCGGGGTTATAATAATTAATCGGTGAAATTCGCTAGGACCTACGATATAAATGGAAACCCGCAAATTTTACCATCGTCGGCGATGAGCCTCGGCGAGCCGACGGTGGACGGTGATGAATATTTCTGAGTCCTACAAATAAAAACATAAAAATGCGAATAATAATAGCTAATAGTGAATAATAGAATTTGTACCGATAATTGGGATTTGCGGATTGTGGATTGTTTGTTGTGGTTGTTGTGATTGACGTCGATTATGTTTCGATGGGTTAGTCCGATAAATAAAGGAAATGCTGCCCAATTTTCAAGAAATCAAATTATGGAAATATGAGAACGTATCATGTTATCGTCGGGACGTCAAACGAATGTGTGTGTATATATATATAAATATCTTACAAGAAATCTGAATGCATGTCGTGGTGAAATATTTTGCCTAAAAATACCCAATAACTCTAATTTCCAAAAATGAAGGGTATACGTATTTTCTGAAAATGAATACCGACCGACTTTCGAGGACGTGAACCCTAATTGATACATTTATTATAATAATGCGTATGTTACGAGTCAGTTTTTGTTAACATATGGGTAGATTGTTAGCGAGGATACGTCAAGCATATTCGGTCATCTAATTTAGGGTATTTCGGTTCTGTAGATTCTAATCGAAATCCCGATCATCCTGGTCGGTGCAAGGCCAGCCAGTAATAGTTGTTAAAGTGTATTGAGGCAAGTACCCCTGACCATATCTGTTATGGTTCAATAATATATGAATAACTGTTGATTTAAATTACATACTGGAATAAAACATTTTAAGTTACGTATCCCCCGTGTTTAAAAATAATTTATTAACTTATAGTGCAAGGCCAGCCAGTAATAGTTGTTAAAGTGTATTGAGGCAAGTACCCCTGACCATATCTGTTATGGTTCAATAATATATGAATAACTGTTGATTTAAATTACATACTGGAATAAAACATTTTAAGTTACGTATCCCCCGTGTTTAAAAATATTTTATTAACTTATATTTTGGGGAAAAGTATCTTCTGTAAATGCATATCTCTATATTGTGAATAAATTGGAAAGGTTTTTGGAAAGTGTGCTGTGATAGAACTGTTTTGACAAGAGATAGGTATAAGTGATTTGATAACTAGATAAAATAGATCAAATAATTGAATAAGCGTGCGCGAGGTCCCATAACGGCCAGGAAGATAGCGTAAGAGGCTAAGGTGGCTGCGCACCCTATTTAAACCACTTAGTCTAGCGTGACAGAGACCTAGCTAGTCTCTGAGTTCCGGAACAATCTTTATGGGATGGCAGATAGAGTCGTCCGATGGTGATAGCCTGATCAGCTGTCTCATCATTGATCATCCAATATATATATGTTTGGGCGAGATTTTGGGTCCTCATAATGGGACAAATGGTTTTGTGATTCCTGTAATGAAACAGATGATTTGGAAATGAAAATAGCATGCTAAAATTGGACTCTGGTATTTTCACAACACATGACTAATGCTATGATTTTATAGAGCATGCTAGTTATTGATATCCAGTTTATATCCGTCTTACTTATTTTTGTAAACGAGTTATGATTGTTATTCCTATAACTGTTTTCATAAACTGTTTTACTTGTTATTCATATAGTGGTACTGCTGAGCCATTGATCGCTCACTCTTACAAATGTTTTGGATATTCTTATATTGCAGATGCCTAGGAGATCCTTCTATCATAGGCAGGGCCAGATTCCAGTTCCTCCTGTACCGTGCTCCTCTGAGATGGTTGTGTCAGACCAGATGTGGTTTGTTGATTTGCTATAGAAAGTTAGATGTGTTAGGTTATTTTTAAATAAGTTGGTTTGTATTAGTTGTATAACCTAAATCATACTTGAACCTGAAAAAGATCTTGTAAAGGGGTTGTTTATATCGAAATAAGAATGAGTTGATTGTATTATAATTGTAGTTCGATATTGTTAGTGACGTCAACTCCTGACCCCGGGGTTGAGGTCGTCACATGTAAGATGTTATCAAAGAAGTCTACAAGGCACATCTAAAAGCTTTCCATTTTATTGGAAAAGCATTGCAGCAGACTCTGGATAGACATTAGGAAAAGGTAAGGAAGATGTTTACGGATAAGATTGATGCACTCTTGCCATCTCAAGTTGAGATCAATAATAAGTTCAACAAATGCAGAGAAGATGGAAAACTTCAATCTGACTGGTATAGAGACCAATATTAAGAATACAAGGCAATTATTTATAACCTTTCATGAGGTTGTCCAGCAATAAATCACTAGCAACAATGACACAAAGGTCAAGTTGGAGAAACTTTATCAAGCAAGATATGAACCTTCAGCCTTGTTGATGGAAGGAATTAAAGATTCTATTCAAGCTACTTTTGGTGCTCCTCTCTCAATAAGCTCTCAACCATTTCCTTCTATCTCCACTTCAACTAATCTGCAAATATAGTCTCTACAACAATAAGTCACCACTCTTCAGGCCTCCAATGATTCTCTTACAACACAAGTTAGTGCTCTCCCTACTCTGGTGTAATCTCAACAACAGGAAATTAAGTCCTTGGTAGACTCCCACAAGCATCTTCAAATGCAAAACTCATTTTCTTTGGGAGCTATCATGGAAGCTTTAAATGTGCCTCTTCTAGAAACTCCTCAGTCAGTAAGATCCCAACTCCCTCTACCTTCACTCAATTTTTCTGCTAACCAGATTAAGGGGGAGATAGTGACCAAGCTAAAATCAACAAGTCAAAGCCAAATCACCCCAAGTGCTCATGATGTTGGTAAAGTCAGACTCTAGTTGGCTGCAGAAGGACCTTGCCTTGAAAAAGGGTTTAATAAATTACTCACAGCACTAAGAGTCTCTCTAAACAACAACTACATCACATACAAAAGGGCTTCAGTCAAAAATATTAACTTTCTGAGAGTGGTGATAGTGAAAGTTGGAAATTTCAGAAAAAAAGAGAATAGTTGCCAATGTCAATGACTGTGGTGTAGATAGATGTTTGCAGGTGTCTCTCCAAAATCTTCAATCCAAGAGAACATCTGAGATGGATGTCATCATTGAGAAAGTCAACAGGGTGATTCCAGAGGACACTCAATTACTTGGAGAGCTAAAAAAAGGTACAAATTGATGCATTTCCTGAAGCCTATCTTCAACCAAGTAAGGGGTGGCCTACATCTGCTCTTCAACCAGAAAATGCAAATAATTCATGGTTCCTAAATACTGTGTTATGGGTAATCTAAGATTGATCATGACATTGGAGACTGACCTAAAGACCAAGAAGATAAAGACTATTGAAGATTAAGAAATTATCAAAATTATGAGCAGAAACTTGAAAAATGTTGAAACCATGTTGCCCAAAACACAAATCAACAATAAAGATGACTTGGATGATGATGAGCAGAAGAAAGATGATTAAAAACCTTCTGGTTCAAATCCAAGTCATTCTAGTAAACTGGCAACAAGGTTGTGCAGAAGAAGAAAGACATGGAAGAGAAGAAGAAAATGGATGACAGTAAGAGGAAGAGAAAAGATGGAAAGGGAGAAACAAAATATCAAAAAATCCAGGGAATCCAGATCACTCAAACCCTTAAACCTACCAACTCAAACACTCAACAATCTCCAACCTCAAAGTATAAATTCATGTACAAACAAACTACAAACTCCTTACTCAAAATACCAATCACATCCAGCCATATCACTCTAAAGAAAATCTCAAACCTACCTTCATTCAAGCCTCCAATCAAGACTCACTTCAAGACTGTTGGGAGAAAACCAAAGAAGATACAAGCTAATGTTGGTGCTATCTAGAACTACTTTAATCAAGATGACTTTCTACCTCTAAACATGAGCATAACAGATGATGACTATTACCAACAACTATCTGAAGTAATAGTCAAAGTTTGGGTTATCTCTTTGGCAGAAGTCAGAATATACTACTTAGATGGCTCCTTTATTGTGCTTAGCAGGGAAGTAATGCAAACATTTTCAACCATAGAATTGAAGAGGGTGATAAGCTTGATGAAGGATAAGGATACTAGTACAAGAATATGCAAGGTTGTGATGTCTTAAAGGCTGAAAGAAAGGAATGAAAGGCATGCAAGGATAAAGGCTGAGATGGAGGACAGGAAAAGGCAGTATGCCAAGGAAATTGAAATGTTTGAACAAAGATCAAATGAGCTCAAGGCAAAGGGGTTGAGTAGAATCTCAAAGAATGGATATTTTCTGAATATAAAGGTTAATTGGCAGATTCTCCAGAATCACTGTTTACGGGCAGTAAATGACGTCAAACGCCTTACAGACAAGTCGTTGATAGCTTCTGCTATCAGTTTTGTTCAGACGCTCATTTACCTATGAAATAGGGTATTCGTTTGCGTAAATCGGACACCAGACCCAGATATCAGCACATCTGCAGCAGTCAATTCAGAATCCGTATCTAATATGATTCTCATAATTAGAACAAACATAAATCATGTATATATCAGTATATATACAGATTACATAATCATCTTATGATTATACAACTCACATGAATATCATATATTCAAAACCATACATATATAAGCATATTATATCAACATCAAATCATGGCGAATCACGTACATCCTCATATATCGAAAACAGTTAAACACATAAACGAATTAAAAACTTTTCGCAAGTAGCTCTGATGCCATTGACGGGTTTTTAGCACATAAACGCAACGAAAACATAAATTTAAATCTTAAAAAAAACCGAAACCCTCTGCAGGATCCATGCAAAAAATAATATTTAATTCGTAGTTCAGTATGTTTACCTTAAGAAGCTTTACATTAATGGAAAGATGGAGGTCTTTAATAGCGATCCAAGAATGATGAGCGGAGATCCCTAGCAGCTGCTCCTCAAGTGTGAAGCACTCCACCGGTATCCACCAAGAGATCAATGTAATGAAGGAGGAAGAGGTTGAGAGAATTAGTTGCCTCCCTCTTGTTCTACTTTAGAATTAGGGTTAATTATTTGGGTTGCGGCAAATAGGGTTTATAATAGTATATTTATAGGCAAAAATTTTAGCTGAAAATTTTCCATAAAATACTATTATTATTAACCCTTTAATTGATTATTCTTATTAACCAATTAACCAATAATTAAAACACCTTTTAATCATTAATCCCTTTTCTAAACACATTAGAAAAATAATTCTCTCACTTGATTTAATTTCCAAAATTAAATTCTTAATTAATAATATTAAGAATTAATTAAATCTCATTTAATCAATTATTAAATCTGTGAATTAATTATTTATTTCACAAATAAATAATTACCAGCCATTATTAATTAATTCCTCCACCATTAAATCATTCTCTTTTATGGTGTGACCCTGTAGGTTCAATATTAAGCCGGTAGTAGAAATAAATAATAATAAAACTATTTTTATCATTATTTATATAAATTCTCTAATTCATTAAATATGATTAATTAATAAATTAATCATATTTATTCCACATCGTGAGGGATACTTCTCAGCATATCGCGACTATCCGGATAATACGAATTCACTGCTTAGAATACCAAGAACCTATTCAGTGAGTAGTTACCGTACAATCAATTCCTTCTACCCTGCAATGTCATGATTAAATACAAGGCATGGAACTTGTGTCAAGCCTATCTTATTTAATCATTTGCTTTCCCATTCACTATGCTTAGTTCTATTTAATGTAAATTAGAAACTCCTTTCTAGTTTCATTCACTCTGGCCAGAGATTCCTGAACTAGCATAAGTGAATCAGCATTGAACATTCTCTTTCTTCACTGGAAAGGGTAGATCCTTTATTGATCATACACTATCTTCATGTACAAATTCCTATACCTAGTAGAGCCCTTATAATTGTCCCTGGAGACTAAGAACTAAACCAAAGCATAGTTCAGTGTACACAAGATGACTATGATGACCTCAAGTCTAAGGATACTTGTACAACTATCACTATGTGAACAACTGCTGACACGTGAGTGAACTTCATCAGTTGTTCAGCTGTATGAGTCATGTTCAGTGAACTTATTCTATAATAAGCACCTACATACTAGCTATAGTGTCACCACACAAATGTCTATGAGAACAGACATCCTTCATAATGAAGCAAGCATAGTATGTGCCGATCTTTACGGATTACTAATTACCAGTTAGTAATCCTACGACCAGGAAATATTTAAGTTTAGAGTTATCATCTTTTAGGTCTTATTATTATGATCTCATCATAATCCATAAAAAGCTTTACTCTAAACTATGGTATATCGTATTTAAACACTAAAATAGATAAAGCCCACAATAAAACAAAAATAAGTCTTTTATTAATATCAATGAAATCAAAACAGATTACATAAAAGTTATTCCTAAATCATCATACATGATTGGACTTAGGACACATCTTGTAACACCCCCAAATCTGGGGTCGGGGATCCGGGTTGTCACGAGTTCCATTTCCCTTAATAACACCCAATCTTAATAAACAATCAACTACTCTGTACTGTGACCCCACAATAAACACACACACCACAAGTTATAGTCTCAGAGATGAATATCCAAAAATAACATAAGTCATTTTATTCCAAAATTATATGCCATTACACCTTAAAAGGGTTTCTGAATAAATTTACATTTCTTTGCCATTATTACAATTGATAAAGATACATAAGTCTGGTACATCAAAAGTTGAAAGTCTAGCCTAGTGGTAGTTCCTACCTCAGCTACAGCGACATCAACGCCTATAGGAAACTGCGGAACATTTCCTATCCGCTCGCGACATGGGGAGCTTGGTCCTGTTCTTCTTGTCTATCTGATGTTGTGTGATGAAAGAAGAAAGCAAGGCTGAGCAACAAGCCCATCGAAATAATATGTATAATAATTAACAATATATGAGCATTCTCATAGTACTCATGAAAGTCTTGGTCAAGAAGAAATGAACCAAGCTGATATCTTAATGCGATGAAGTCGCAAAATATTTAGTATATATACATATATACTTTTCAAAATCTTGGAAGTCCTCTTCCATGCATAATACACACAGAGTTCCAGTGTATAACTGTATAAAAATATTGTTGCAAGGTGATCTCATATATCTAACCTTGTCTCAACATTTTTCTGAAACCTTTGTCATTCATAAGACAATCATTAACTAGATATAAGTTTAAAAGATGAAGTTACAAGATACTTCAATATACTTATATCTTTTCCGAATACTACTTGAACTACCACCGTTCAATGTATAAATAGTTAATCCCATAGATTAAGCTACAAGATAAATCTTGTATAGAATCAATCTTTGAAATATCATCAAAATGAAATGAAGTTACGAGATACTTCATTTGATGAAAACATCATTTTGAAAACTCGACCCTGCC
Organism: Apium graveolens; assembly: GCF_009905375.1. Lineage (NCBI taxonomy): Eukaryota > Viridiplantae > Streptophyta > Magnoliopsida > Apiales > Apiaceae > Apium > Apium graveolens. Next base: position 152,130,757 of record NC_133654.1, on the reverse strand, counting down.
AACACTCAACAATCGCCCAGCCGTAGCCTTTCTATCGAAGTGCTCTGGATAGTGTTGCAGAAATATCCAATTGGATGATGAACTCATTACGGGAGTTTGCCGCGCCAGGAAGACCACTCTCGATGATCAGTCGCAGTAGTGCAACCCCACCATTTTCTACATGTAGAGGAGAACCTGTCGGATTTACTTGTGAACCGAACACTGGACTCCTAAGGAATGGACCGTCTCAACGGAACTTCCAGGCCATTTGGGCCAATATAATAAGGCTGGGCCGGCGCCACTCGACCACTTACGCCACTCCTATTTCAGATGAAATCCATGACTCTGAAACGTAAAGCTCGTTCCCCCTTTCCCCAAGTAGAAACTTGTTGATACGGCTCCACCAAGAAGTCGTATCTAGTTGGAAAGGAAAACTCACCGATATTTCCCAGGCGGTGCCTGTTAATGGATTAACTTGTTCCAAGAATTTTACTTCCCGAGTGTTGGGTAAGTAATCAAAAACTCAACAACAACCTTGTTGCAAATATAAAATACACCACAGAGCCGGATCCCTCAGGTTTTGAGCGAGTATTTAAATCCCCTTCGAAAGGAAGATCTTAAATATAAAAAAATGAGTTTTGGGATCCGCCCTAACCTTTAAAAATCATTTTGAAGTCTCGAAAACATTTTTAAGAATGTTTGGAGTAATGTTGATTTAGTAAAATAAATCGGTCCCGATATATTAGAAAATATCTGAATATTATTATTTAAATAATATTCCCATAAGGGTGATCCTTATAAAAATAATCGCGGTAGGAGTTTTAAAACTCATAATTGAAATGAATATTAAATAACCAAAGATATACTTATACGAAAGTATGATCTTTATTTGAATAATCAAAAGTGAGTTTGATTATCGACACATTATTCTTTAATAAAATAAAGAATAATAATTAGTAAATAATCAGAGTCATAAGTCCTCGAATGAATATTCAAATAATAATATTCATTAAATAAAATAAACAGAGTCATATGTCCTCGAATGAATATTCAAAATAATATTCATTAATAAAATAGACGGAGTCATAAGCCCTCGAATGAATATTCAAAATAATATTCATTAATAAAATAAAGTTATCAAATAAACCTTATTCAATTCATAGTTTTGAAAACTATATCTATATATATATAAATATATATATATATAATATACTCGGGAACATCGACTCCCGGTTTTAGAAAATGTTCACCTTTGGGTCCCCTATACTAAGGATATACGCAACTACTGCTTATCTCTAACATAGGTATTATGCAACTTATAAGCAATTGAATCAACAATATATATCAAGATTACGAAACAAACATGCATATATACCATATCACATGCTCCAATATATCGCAAGATTTGCTAATTAACCACCATGTATCTATCACAAGATAATGCATATACATATGTATACATCACAACAACAGTATAACGGGTAGAAAACTTGCCTCAGTGCTCCCGGATAAACTTAAGCTTAGAGTGGGTCCGATAACCTATGAACAAAAACATAAGTCGGAATTAAACCCCGGTCGCTTAAGAAACTAGACTTTAACCATTTAGAGTCCTAACGTTCACTTTCGCGCTTAACGATTCACTTAAGTCGCTCGAGTACCCTCGGCTCCACCATTTTTAATAAATTAACCATTAAGATTTTTAAGGCGATTATTTTGCGAGTGCCTTACCAACTGCCTAATACTCTTTACATAAATGTTTCATACCCGAATTAGTCATTTAAGGTCCTTAACCAAGGTTTCAAAGTAAGGCGAGGGGTAATGGTTCGGTCGCGAAATGTCGTTACTTAAAACGGTCGTTTCTCCTAAACCGTACATCGGATTCAAGCGTACCACATATCAAAACAAAGCTCGTAACATGAACTATCTAAACATGGAAATGGTAAAAACCTAACAGTGAGTTCAAGGGTTCTGATGTTAAGAACAAAAACAGTCTACGGTAAATCGGTCATTACGACGGCTATGTTTACGCGATTACCCAAATTTATACCACTCCAAATCAACCCACAATCAACATCACAACCCAAATCCATCCATACTTTACCATAACAGCCCCAACAACTCAATATTATCAATTTATACTATTCTCAAACATGAATTTAAACTATACTTAAGTTCATTAATCAATACTCCAAGAATTATAACTCCAAAACATTACAACACCAACTATCCTCTACATTCACAACAAACAAGCCTCTCATGAACTATAACAACATAACTAAACCTAATACTCAAGTAAAGTTAGGGTTTGGAGGGGTTATACCTTCCTTGGAGAGTGGAGAATCAAGTAACTAGCTTGGAATCACCCTTAAAAGTCCTTATCCAAGCTTAATCTAAACAAAAACTCAAGAACAAAAATTTTAGTTCTTGAAAAACACTATTCACCATCTTCTTCCATGATTTTTAGGAAGAGATTATGAAGGAATTTGGAGCTTAGATTCATAGGATAACTATATCTAAGTACAAGGAACCTTGGATAATTACCTCACGATTTAACAATGCTTGGAGCTTGAATTTGGGTTTTCTTATCCTTGAAAATAAAGGAAAGCCGAGAGCTTGATGAAGAAATGAAATAAACTTTGTGTTTTGGTGAAATGATTTGTTGGTTGGTTGATTTTGTTTTGTTTTCTTACCTTTTACCATGGTAACTTTTGTGTGGTTCTAAATCAACCAACAACACACTTGCTTTGGTCATGCTTATGTCACCAAGTGATGTCATCCTCCCACCTTTGTCCCCTTCTCATTGGTTTGATGACATCATCCCCACTAATCTCTTTGATTAGCTTCTAATTACTTGGCTAATGACCGCTGAGCTGTTGTGCGGTTCGCTTAACTTTCATTTTCGTTTATCGTTTGAGGGATCATACCCGGGATCTTATTACTTAGGTTTCCTTAACCTTTCTCAATACATTATATTCCCTTTATGATCCTCTCTTATAATCCTTGAATTTAAATCATTTTTATTCTGTTACCTTATACTCAATTCTTTTTGTATCAGGTAGATTTCCGGGAAAAATCAAAGTGTTCGAATTTGGATTCTGACGATCTTTACATACACTTATATCCCATATAAAGTATTAATAAGATCTCAGAATAACAATAGAAGAACCCCTACATAGTGTGTTATGAAAAGTTTTCTTATTCTGCATACTCAGCAAAAGCACTATTCATAAAGGTTTCAAAAATTCCAAAAATTGGGGTTATTACACATCTCTTTCAAACACCATGAACAAACTAAAAATTTTACTCTTAAATCACCTTCCTTTATATGTTCTTTTTGCAATAAACAAGAACATATTGTTTTATATTGTAAATTTAATAATGGTTAGTTTAAGGGGAAGCATGTATGGGTTCTAAAAGGATCAAAATCATACAAAAATGTTGAAAAAATGTATCACTAACAATGTTGCTTATAACAACCAAGGCAACCTAGATCTCAATATTTTTGACAACGTAAGTCTCAAAATAGAAACAAAATTAATCATGGTATCCATCCTAGAGATAATTATAATACAACTGACAGAAACATGATCTATAAAGGTAGTTATTCACAAAGATATGCTAGTGCAAGAAATTCAAGATCAAATGTTAACACTAGATATCGTAGGGATACATATTATAATGTTAGAAATAATGTATCTAACAATCTTAATATGTCTAACAATGCTTATCTGATGCTTATATTCTCTCAAGCAAACTAAAATGTTATACATGATGTAATAACCTCAGGACCCTCAAGACAAATGGGTACCTAGGTCTTTAATTGATTTGTTTAGTAAGTATGTCTTACTACTAAACAAAATATGTTACACTCAAGATCTAAACATATAGATGTAAGACATAATTTCTTAATTGATCATGTTAAAAAAAGGGCGATATATGTTTGACAGAGGAATTTGGTGGCAACAAAGTTCAAGTTTCGTAGCCGAAAACAAGATTTGTAATGGTGGTTATTCATCGGAAAACATGAATAATATTTTGTGGTTATGATTAATAGTGGCTGAGATTGCTTAGGGTTAGTGGTGGCTACTTTGCGCTCTCAACTTCTGACCCCTTACAATTTGCCTACATATCCCTATTTATAGGAAATTAAGACAACGTAGTTCTTGGGGAACAAGAAACCTAATGGGCTTAGATTTGTCATCCTGAGGCCCAGTAGGAAACCTACTGGAAACCATCTTCCACTAGCTTTAGAAATTTCCGCTGATGAGGCCCAACTAAAAGGCCCAAGGCTCGCCCATTTCTTCGAGACTTCACGGATAAGGCATCTCCCCGACCGAGGATAACTCTCCGCTACCAACTATTTCTCTAGTTCGCGGATGCAGATATAGCAATGGTTCACCTTAAATATTGGATGCATCCTTTTCCCTCGGATAAGGAACCCGTACCAGATTGCAGGACAAGTGATCCCAACCTTTTAGGTCCAAAGTGCAGGATACCCCGAACTCTCCCAACAGGGACACACATTGACTACAGAGACAGAGTTCTTAAAGCACACACCAAAGTTCACTCCACATCCCCAATGAGGATACTCATTGACTACAGGAGAAGGCCTTTGATCCAGGTATATCCCTGGAGGTCTCTGAAAATGGGCACCGCCTTTCTGTGGTTGCATTACAGGAAGGAGTTCTTTAATAGAGTACATGCAACAAAATATAATAATCTTCCCTCTTCTTAACGCATCCAAAGAGTCCGTTCAAGTGAAACTACTTCCCAATCTAATTTGCCCAAAAAGGCTCGCCCTAACACTTTAATGTGTTAGTGCCACCTTATTTAATTAGCCACATCCTTCTATATTCCTCAATTGAGGGCGCGACCCTACATCTAGAAGAGTTAAGCCTTTTTCTTAATGCGCGCCTTACTATTCGTATGAAATATATTGTCCCTTGACACATAGGGTGCGCCCTAACTCTATGGAAAAATAAGGCCTTTTAGCCTTACCATTTGGGGGCCCTAATGCTTAGGATGATCTTAATTTGTTACTGAATGAAGGAGCGCCCTTTGCCCTTTTTGGGAGAGGGGAAAACCCTAATTCTATTGGTCATATCTTTACCTCAATCTCATCCAATTAACCCGACTTTGACCCGATATTTCTTGTACTAAATTATGGGCATAACAACTACCCCCAAATTTTGTATATCATTGATAGTCAGGATTTGTCAAGCGCCAGGATCTGATGCAGTCAGGATATGTATCGGGATATGATGATTGTAAGGATATGACTGGATAAGTCATAGCTACATGATAAATCCGAATCTGCTGATTTATATGATCGTAGTTGTTGATTTAGATACGTATAGAAACTAGATAATTTATACTATAACATATCTTGTAATTGATAGGGATTGATTGTGTAGTTGTGTGATATATAAACACAGAATAGGTTATCACTTTGTGGTGTGCTTAATTCGAGTATTATTCATAACCTGAAAGCTCTTAAGAATATTATTTTTGAGAGAGTTTTGTAACAGTTTATTAAAGATCAATATAAACTGTTATTTGATTCATCTGTTTATTACTATTATTAGTTTACTTCTATGATAAATCGATTTGTTAGTTTATTGTATCCAAAACCCCCTTAAACAATTAACTTTACTGGGTAACAAGTGGTATCAGAGCGGTCAAATTAACTGTTAATTTGAAAAGATCAAAAATGTCTGGAAGTAAGTATGAAAGAATGAAAATTCCTATCCTGAAGAAAGCTGATTACTCTACATGGAGAGTAAAGATGTTGACAAGAATATGAGCACATTGACAAAGAGATAATGAGTCATTAACTAAGATCTATGACATATTTCAGGAGTTGCTGAATGACTTATCCCTTGTCAACAAAGAATATGCTTTGGAGGACTTAAACTTGAAGTTCCTACTTGCTCTCCCTGAAAAGTGGGACTTTAAAGTCAAATCAATAAGGGATAACTATCAACTTGATAACACACCTCTAGATGAGATCTATGGAGTTCTGAAAACTCATGAACTAGAGATGGAGTAAAGAAGCAAGAGGAAAGGATCTAAATCTAGACCAGTTACACTCAAGGTTGAAGAGAAGCCAAAGGAGAAATCTAGGAGGAAAAGCTACTCCAAAGGGAAAGCCATGATTGAAAATTCATATACTGAATCAACAAATTCTGATGATAACTTAAATACAGATAATGAATCAGATACTGACATTGATCATAACAACAATGAAGGCATGGATCAAATGGTTGCCCTACTGGTTAAAAGCTTCAAGAAGATGGTCTACAAGAACTTCAAGAAAGGGAGAAGATTTTCCAGAAAAGGTTCCAGTTCCTCAAACTCTGATAAGAGGAACAACAGAAGAAATACTAATTGGAAGGAATTAAGATCTGGAAAACTTGACAAGTAAAAAGAGAGATGTTTCAACTGTGATAGAATTGGACACTTTGCAGCTGACTACAGAAAACCCCAAGCTGAGAAGAAACAAGCTTTAATCTCAAAAAAAAAAAGAAACTGGAAGGATCCATCAGATTCAGATGATGGGATCAATTATGCTCTCATGGAAAATGCTGATATTAAGGCTGACAATGCTGAATTAAAAGTACCTCAGACTACTCTTGCTTTTGATACTGCTTATATCCATGAATTAAGATCATTTCTTAAGACTCTGCATGTTAGTTATAGGGATCAAACCTTAGAGAATAATAGAATCAAGAGTGAAAACTCTGAGTTAAAGAAAAGAAATGATCACCTAGAAATTGAGTTGCTTTCCATGCTAAAAATTCAAAAAGAAAGAGATAATGTTGTTTATGTTAACGAAAAATTGTTAGAAAAACATGCTTATATAGAGGAGTTATCTAAATAAAGAGAAGTTATCAAACTTTGGACTAACTCAGGAAAGACAACTCAGGAAATTTTAGAGAATGGCTGTTGGGGATCAGGATTAGGATATTCTGCTAGATCTAATTCTGATAAGAAAAGTGGAAAAGAAACTGAGAGAATAGAACCAATAAAAACTGATAGCAAGGTCAAACTGAACTAGGTTCAAAAAAGACCATTAAGTTTAATCCAAGTGCTAATACTGTCAAGATAATCCATGAGGAAGGTACATCCTCAACTCCTAGATCAAACATAATTACTGATAAGAGTGAACAGGTTCACACAAAATCAGTAAATATTGGTTCAATGACTCAAAAACAGCTTAAGCAAAACTGAAGGACTTACATATGAAAGACAAGAGGAAAAGGCCTAGGAAAAATAGGAATGGAAAGGTAGGTGTTAACAAGAATGGAAATTATGTAACTCCTTCTAATGCACCTAGAAAGGCCTGTTCAAACTGTGGAAGAACGAATCATCTTGCTAATTCTTATAAGAAGAATAAATAGATAAATGTTGTTCCTTCCAAATCAGAGTATAGGAATAGAAAAGTTAGATATAAACCACAGAGTCCTTGTTTTCATTGTGGTAGTGTTTGGAACTCTATTTATACATGTAAAGAGTATCACAGTTTATATTATGATTATTATAAACTGAAACCCTCTTTAGTTAAAGCAAAATCTGTTTGTGCATGTATAAATTCTGATAGTAAGAATGTTAACATATACTCTGATAAAAAGTCTTCTGCTGCATATGTTAACAAACTTTAAGAGGCCAAAAGATCCAAGCAAGCCTGGGTCTTTAAAAACACTAACTGATTCAAATTTCTGATTGCAGGGTAACAGAAGGAATACTTTAGTATTGGACAGTGGATGCTCAAGACACATGACTGGTTATAAAACCCTGCTATCAGAATTTGAGAAGAAGGCTGGCCCAAGTGTTTCTTATGGAGATGGCAACTTAAGAAAAATCTTGAGATATGGAAAAATAAAAATTGGAAATGTCATCATTGAAAATGTAGCTCTAGTTGCAGGTCTCAAGTATAATCTGATCAGTGTGACTCAAATCTGTGACAGAGGATACCATCTCAATTTTTATGGGGAGCATTATGAAATTATTAGTAAGTCAGATGGCAAGATTGCAATGATTGGTGTAAGACATGGTAGTTTATATGAAGTCAGGGTTTCCATAAGTATTGATGATTAAAAAGTTTGTCTACTGAGTAGAGCATCTGTGGAAGACAACTGGAACTGGCATAAAAGACTTTCTCACCTCAACTTCAGCAATATCGATGAACTTGTGAGGAAAGATCTTGTAAGACAATTTCCCAATGCAGTGTTTACTCCTGATGGCTTATGTGACTCATGCCAGAAAGCCAAACAAAGGAAAACATCTTTGAAGAGTAAAACCGAATCCTCCATTCTTGAACCCTATCATCTACTTCATATTGATCTCTTTGGTCCAGTGAATGTTATGTCAATTTCTACGAAGAGGTATGCACTCGTAATTGTTGATCAATATACAAGATACACATGGGTGTATTTTCTGCACACCAAGGATGAATCTCCATCCATTCTTCTTTATTATGTGAGGGATATGGAAAAAGGATCAACATACGATGTGAAGATCATCAAAAGTGATAATGGAACTGAATTCAAGAATAGCTCTATGGAAGAGTTCTGCAAACTCAAGGGAATAAAACAAGAGTTTTCTGCTCCTGGAACTTCACAACAAAATGGAGTTGTTGAAAGAAAGAATAGACCTCTATAGAAGCTGCAAGAACCATACAAGAAGAAGCAAGAGTGCGTACCTACTTCTGGGCTGAGGCTGTGCAAACTGCTTGCTTTAAAAAAATGCAACCTTGATCAACATGCATGGAAAAACACCATTTGAGATGGTAAAGGGAAATAAGCCGAATTTGAAATATTTTTCATATTTTTGGTTATAAGTGTTTTGTTCTCAAAACTCATCCAGAGCAGCTGACCAAGTTTGATCTGAAAGCTGATGAAGGAATTTTTGTGGGATATCCATTGTCCACAAAAGTCTTCAGAGTTTAAAATATGAGAATAAGAATAGTCATGGAATCCATACATGTACCTTTTATTGAAAAGAAGATAACATGTCTAGAAGATGCAGATGACCATGACAAATTGAGATTTGAAAATGAAGTACCTTATGTTGAACTTTATATTTTGACTTTGATACAGTAAATCCTGATATCACTTAAAGCTCTAAGGTTCCACAAAATAGTGGAAATTCTTCTATCACTGAAGCATATGTTGAGGAGGAGCAACCTGACTCAAATCCAGAGACTACTAAAAGTGATTCAACTCAAGAAAAATTGGTAGAAAGATCATCAGACTCCTTTTCCTCAAACTCTGATGAGTCAAATGCTGATAACAATGGGAACACTGATTCAGGGGGAGCATCAGGAAATAATAGTGGTACTAATCAAAGAAATAACAGAGAGTTCATGGATCAAGGGGAGGTTCGTCTTCAAGGAGTTAGCTTCCATCCGCAAGAAAATGGTCTAAGTTACACACACGTGACTTAATCATTGGAAACCCTGACAGTGGTGTAAGAATAAGAAAAACCACTCAGAATGAATGTCTCTACCATTCTTTTCTATCTCAAACTGAACTTAAGAAGGTTGAAGAAGCTCTGCAAGATGCTGACTAGGTTATAGCAATACAAGAGGAGCTCGATGAATTTGAAAGAAACAAAGTCTAAACTTTTATGCCGAGACCAAAGAACAGATCTGTAGTTGGCACGAAGTGGGTGTTCAGAAACAAAACTGACAGTGAGGGCATTATCACAAGGAATAAAGCAAGACTGGTTGTAAAGCGTTACTCGCAATAAGAAGACAATGATTATGATGAAACATTTGCTCTAGTTGCAAGGCTTGAGGTAATTAGAATCTTTCTTACATATGCTTCTCACAAGAAATTTAAGGTGTTCTAAATGAATATGAATAGTGCATTTCTAAATGGAGAACTTGAAGAGGAAGTTTATGTTGAACAACTTCCAGGGTTCATTGATCCAAAGTATCCAGATCATGTCTACTTACTGGATAAAGCACTCTATGGACTAAAGCAAGCTCCAAGAGCCTGGTATGAAACACTTGCTCTATTTCTGCTAGAATGTGGTTTCACAAGAGGTACAATTGACAAAACTCTCTTTTATATATACCATGGTAAGGACTTGTTATTAGTACATATATATGTTGATGATATTATTTTTGGATCTACTAATGATAAACTCTGTGAGAGATTTTCAAAGCTAATGTAGTCCAATATCAAATGAGTATGATGGGAGAATTGAGTTACTTTCCGGGGTTATAAGTTAAATAGATTGATGAAGGGATCTTCATAAATCAATTTAAATACACCAGGAATTTACTCAAAAGATTTGGAATGCAAGACTGGTCAACTGCATCAACTCCCATGGCCACTGCAACCAAGTTAGATTTAAATATTGGTTCTTCAGTAGATATAACTAACTACAGACATATGATTGGCTCACTCCTATATCTGACTGCTAGTAGACCTGATATCATGTATGCTACTTGTCTCTGTGCAAGGTTCCAAGCTGATCCTAAAGAACCTCATCTATTAGTTGTGAAAAGAATTTTTAAGTATCTCAAAGGCACTATAAATCTGGGATTATGGTATCCTAGAGATTCAGACTTTAAGGTAATTGGATATTCAGATGCTGATTTTGCAGGATGCAAAATAGACAAGAAAAACACTTCTGGTAGCTGCCAATTTCTTGGTGACAGATTGGTTTCTTGGTATAGCAAGAAATAAAAGTCAATTTCCACATCAACTGCAGAAGTAGAATACATTGCTGCCAGGAAGCTGTTGTGCTCAGATTCTATGGATGAAGAATCAGCTACTGGATTATGGGTTAGACTATTCTTCTATTCCTATATATTATGATAATCAAAGTGCTATTGCAATGATAGGTAATCCAGTACAACATTCAATGACTAAACACAACAGCATCAGGTACCATTTCATAAGGGAACATGTGGAAGCAGGTACAGTGTAATTGGTCTTTGTTCCAATAGATTAGCAAGTAGTAGATATATTCACCAAGCCACTCTGTGAAGCTACTTTCACAAGATTGGTGAATAAATTGGGAATGATATCTGTAATGACTGGGAAATTTACGTTTATATTATATGATAATCATAATAAATAAGGTGTGTTAATGTGTCATTTATGTGTGATTATCTGTTAAACCCTAATTGTTACGTGTTATGTGTATTCTGTGTCATTTCTGTATTTTCAAGATATTTTTCAGATATTTTATTGTGCATTCATCGCTTTCATTTCAAACGTTTTACGACCCAAACTATGATTTTAAAGCCAGTATTTCAAATAAAATAATGGGCCTTATTTTTCATCAAACGGCTTTTACCATCGCATTATTCTGAACATCTAGATATTTTATAAATTTTCTCGTTTTACGAAAAATGACTTTTCTGGGCCCCATTGGGTGTCAAAACCCCCACAATAATCAGCATAGTATAACCTAGTGAGTAGTGTGTATGTCTGTACTAATAGTTTAACCTGTAGTAGTAGTTTAACCTGTAGTAACAGTTGACCTGTAGTGGTAGTATGACTTGTAGCCGAAGTGATTACCAGTAGCACGAGACCTTTTGTATCAAGCATTTACACCTGAAGCTGGGGTCACATATATATAAGATGAACTTTTTTAATTTCTTTTATTTAAATTTCAGTCTTTACAGTTTTACAGCATTTACTTTCACTTTATTGTTTTACAGCTTTTCATATTATAATTCCTGTTGAAAAAAAAAGAGAACAACCATTTTATTTAACTGTTTACATTTCCAGTTTTTACATTCAGCAACTGTTTTCTTTATATAAACCATGTTATTAATACAGGATAAATTGTTTTCCTTACATATTGTCAATTGTTTATTAAACTGTTAAAGAAATATCACCTGTTTTATTATCAGAAGAAGATGGCACCAAAAAGAAAGACTAGGGCTGAGACCTCTAACAGCAATTCCGAAGGGCAGACTAACGAGACCATGAACCAAATGTTCCATCTGATGCAACAACAGATGGTAATGATGCAGCAGCAGATGCAGCATCAACAACAGCAGATACAACAACAAATGTTACAGCAGCCACCTCGTCCTGAGCCTCAACTACTACCAACATTACCTATTGTTACTTTTAAGCAGTTTCAGTCAGTTAAACCTCCAGAATTTGAAGGATCTACTGATCCTATTAAAGCTACCACCTGGTTAAAAGAGATAGAGAAAGCGTTTGCACTAGTAAAGATAAGTGAAGACCAGAAGACTGATTTTGCTAGCTATTTATTGAAAGGAGAGGCAAATTATTGGTGGGAATCTAAAAAGGCTTTAGAGGGTGAAGATGTTATTGTGTGGGATAGGTTTAAAGAGTTGTTTTTAGAAAAGCATTTTCCTCGCTATGTGAAGAACCAAATGCAGATTAAGTTTTTAGAACTGAAGCAGGGAAATATGTCCATAGCAGAGTATGAAGCCAAATTTACTGAGTTGGCTAGGTTTGTCCCAGAACAGGTTGATACTGAAGAAAAGCTAGTTCAGCGATTTCAAGAAGGATTACGACCATGGATTCGTGGCCAAGTTGCAGTTTTTGAATTAGCAACGTATACCGCCGTAGTCCAGAAAGCTTTGATTATTGAAGGGGAAAGTGAAAGATCTCAGCAAGACAAAGGACAGGGAAGTTTCTAAGACCGCTCCAGTAGAAAGCCGGGATTTGAAGCCCGGTCAAATTTGAATTTTAAAAGGATAGGACAAGGTACACAGAAAACAGGTAATCGTTTCCAAGCCCCCAGTCAGCAGGGAATGGCCAGAGTTCTAGTGCCGTACTGTAAGATATGTAATCGAAAACATACGGCGTATGTATAAAAAGGGATGTGACGTGTTATCGATATAAGCAGAAAGGGCATTATTCTAACGAATGTCCAACGGGAAAGATAGCAGAAATTACTTGTTTCGACTGTGGAAAGAAATGGCATATCTCCAGAAATTGCAAAGGACTAGCTATGGCAGCCAGTATTTCAAAAGTATTGGCATTACCTCCGCCACCGCCTAATCAACCCAGAGCAAGAATTTTAAACATGATAATGAAAGAAGCAGTGCAGAGTCCGACTGTGATCGCAGGTACGATTTTGGTGAATTCCGTAAGTTCAAAAGTATTAATTGATTCTGGAGCTCCTCGTTCATTTATTTCTGAAGAATTTCTTGATAAGTTATATTGTGAAATCGAATGATTGGGTGAGACGTTAATTATAAAATTAGCGAATGACGACCAAGTTCCAGTAGATCGAGTATGTCCTGCGTGTAATGTAGAAATAGTCGGATATCATATTTCTGTAGACCTGATTCCTTTTAAGCTAGGAGAGTTCGATATCATTTTGGGAATGGATTGGTTAGCATGTCTTAATGCTCAGATAGATTGTGCGAATAAGAAAGTCAAATTGCGAATTGCGGAAACTGCAACGGTAATATTCAAAGGCGAAAAATAGCGGAAGAAATTTCTCACCGTGATGCAGACTAAACGATTGCTTCGACAAGGATGTGAGGTGTACTTAGCTTACGTGTTAGATACTGAAAAAGGAAGTCCTAGAATAGAAGATATTCCTGTTGTATGTGAATTTCCAAACGTCTTTCCAGACGAGCTTCTCGGGTTATCGCCAGATCGAGAAATTGAATTTATGATTGATCTAGCATCAGGCACAGAACCAATTTCGAAAGCTCCATATCGAATGGCTCCAGTTGAAATAAAGGAATTGTCAACACAACTGCAAGATCTTCTAAACCGAGGCATCATACGACCTAGTGTATCCCCATGGGGTGCACCGGTGTTGTTCGTAAAGAAGAAGGACGGCAGCATGCGATTATGCATCGACTATCGGGAGTTGAATAAGCTCACTATCAAGAACAAGTATCCTTTACCGAGAATCGATGATTTGTTCGACCAGCTAAAAGGAGCCGCATGGTTTTCAAAGATAGATTTGCGGTCAGGCTATCATCAATTGAAGTTTAAAGCCGAAGATATTCCCAAGACTGTGTTTCGCACGAGATATGGACATTACGAGTTTCTTGTGATGGCATTTGGTTTGACAAATGCACCGGCAACATTCATGGATCTGATGAACAGAGTATTCAAGAGATATTTAGACAAATTTGTGATTGTATTTATTGATGAGATTTTGATTTACTTAAGGACAGAAGAAGAGCATACAGAACACTTGAAGATGGCTTTGGAAATTCTGAGGAAAGAGCAACTGTACGTGAAATTCTCAAAATGTGAATTCTGGTTAAGGGAAGTACAATTTCTAGGGCATATCATCAGTAGAGAAGGCATCCAAGTCGATCCAGCAAATATTGAAGCTGTGTTAAATTGGGAAAGACCAAAGACGCCGATAGAAGTTCGAAGTTTCTTGGGATTGGCAGGATATTATCGAAGGTTTGTCAGAGATTTTGCGAAAATAGCTAACGCCGTTGACCAAGTTAACTCGAAAAAGTGAAAAGTTTGTATGGAATGATAAATGTGAAGAAAGTTTCCAAGAGTTGAAGAATCGGTTAGTAACCGCACCAGTACTAGTATTGCCGGATGAGCAAGGGAATTTTGTCATTTACAGCGACGCCTCATATCGCGAACTAGGATGTGTATTAATGCAGCACGGTAACGTCATCGCATATGCTTCGAGACAACTTAAACCTCATGAACAGAAATATCCTACGCATGACCTGGAATTAGCAATGATCGTATTTGCGTTGAAACTTTGGAGACATTATCTCTATGGTGAAAAGTGTGAAATCTACACGGATCATAAAAGTCTGAAGTATATCTTTACGTAAAAAGAATTGAACATGCGTCAACGTCGATGGCTGGAATTAATTAAAGATTATGATGTCACGATCAGTTATCATCCAGGGAAAGCAAATGTTATAGCAGATGCACTGAGCAGGAAAGAAAGATTGAATTGGTTAACTTCATGCGAAGAAGTAGCCAAGGAATTCGACAAATTGGAAATCGAGGTTCGTATTCCCAATGAATCTGCAGAAACTATCTACGCTATGACTTTCCAACCGGAGTTGCTAGAGAAGATTTGCCGCTGTCAAGAAGAAGTAATGAGTCAAGATGACGACCAAACGGGAGAAGAGATCACCACTCAGAAAGATAATGAAGGAATTTTACGCTTTGCATCGAGAATCTGGATTCCTAATGTGGCAGAATTAAGAGAAGAAATAATGCGAGATGCGCACAGTTCGAAGTATTCCATTCATCCAGAAAGGACAATGTATCGCGATCTAAAGGAAAATTTTTGGTGGCCGAATATGAAGAAGGAAATAGCAGAATGGGTGAGTAAATGCTACATATGCCAGCGAATTAGAGCGGAACATCAACGTCCGAGCGGATTACTACAACCATTAGACATTCCAGAATGGAAATGGGAACATCTAGCGATGGATTTTGTAGTAGGACTACCGAGGACTAAGGCAAATCATGATGCGATATGGGTAATCATTGACAGACTCACAAAGTCAGCACATTTTCTACCAATTAACGAAAGATTTTCACTCGAGAAGCTAGTGCACATATATCTCAAGGAAATTGTGATGCGACATGGAGTTCCAATATCTATCGTGTCTGATCGAGATCCTCGTTTTAACTCAAGATTTTGGAGACAATTTCAAGAATTTCTTGGAACTAAATTAAACATGAGTACCGCTTATCATCCGCAAACCGATGGGCAGAGTGAAAGAACTATCCAAACAATTGAAGACATGCTACGAGTTTGTGCGATTGATTTCGAAGGCAGTTGGGATGAGCATTTACCTTTGGTGGAATTTTCTTACAATAACAGCTACCACGCAAGCATTGGAATGCCACCGTACGAAGCATTATATAGGAGAAAATGCAGATCACCAGTACATTGGGATGAAGTTGGAGAACGCAAGATGTTGGGTCCAGAATTAATTCAACAAACTAAAGAAAAGATTGAACTCATTCGGAAACGACTCGATGCAACACAAGACAAGCAACACAAATATACAGATCAAGCCAGGAAGGATATGGACTATCAGGAAGGAGAAAACGTATTACTCAAAATATTGCCATGGAAAGGATTGACCAGATTTGGCAATAAGGGTAAATTGAAACCACGATACGTCGGACCGTTTGAAATTTTGAAAAAAGTGGGAAAAGTTGCGTACGAATTAGCTTTACTGCCTCATATGCAACATATTCATAATGTGTTTCACGTGTCGATGCTTAAGCGATATAATCCTGATTTTAGGCATGTAATAGAGTAAGAACCGATAGATATACAACCTGATTTGTCTTTTGTAGAACAGCCGGTAAGAATTTTAGATCGGCAAGAAAAAGTGTTGAGAAATAGGTCTGTATATTTAGTGCGAGTGTTGTGGAGAAACCCTATGGTTGAAGAATCAACCTGGGAACTTGAGAGCGAGATGTTAGAAAAATACCCTCATTTGTTTTCGTAGAAGACTCTGAGGACAGAATCCTATTAAGGGGGGAAGGATGTAACGACTGAGAAATTTATGTTTATATTATATCATAATCATAATAAATAAGGTGTGTTAATGTGTCATTTATGTGTGATTATCTGTTAAACCCTAATTGTTACGTGTTATGTGCATTTTGTGTCATTTCTGTATTTTCAAGATATTTTTCAGATATTTTATTGTGCATTCATCGCTTTCATTTCAAACGTTTTACGACCCAAACTATGATTTTAAAGCCTGTATTTCAAATAAAATAATGGGCCTTATTTTTCATCAAACGGCTTTTACGATCGCATTATTCTGAACATCTAGATATTTTATAAATTTTCTCGTTTTACGAAAAATGACTTTTCCGGGCCCCATTGGGTGTCAAAAACCCCACAAAAATCACATTTTTATTTTTATAATATTATAAGACTTCCCTTTATATTATTTCTTTGCATTTTTGCAATATTCACAATTTTTGGGAAATTTTGGCATATATATTGCATATATAAAATATTTATAAATTAAATTTTAATACTCAAAAATTATAAAATTAGGGGCCTATTAATTTTAAAAAGTGTAGAATTAGGGCCTTAATTTTAATTAGGAGTATTAATTTTACTACTATAAATAGCCTAATTTTTATTTAATTAATCATAATTATTAATTAAAAATTAGAAAAATACCCAAAATTCTCTGCAGTGATTCCGATCAGTTTCCGGCATCATTTACAGTCATGTAAGTATTCAAAACGAAGCTCTTGAAGTGTTATTTCGGTTTGTATCATCAATTTCATGTTTAAATCGGTATATTTTTTATTTCGATTCTAGGGTTCATAGCTGTGATTTGGGGATTTTAGTTCTAGGGGTTGTTGAATGATTTTAATGACTGATATAGATTCTCTGTGTTGCAAGCAATCGATTGGTACTAATTAATTGAACAAACGATACTTAAATCGATGAATTCGATTTCTGGGGTTTATGTCAGATTTTCAAAATACAACTCGATGATTTCTGTGAATCTGTGGTTCCTGAAAGGTTAGGGTTATGATTGTATATGTTCTTAGCTTTGATTTGTACTATTAAACGTTCAATTTCATGTACGATTCTGCAAATTCAATTTTTGGCCGGAGTTCATGATGGTTTTGATCGGAGATAAAGTTTCAGTGATGTTTTTGGCATGTTTTGGCCGTAGTTGAGTTGCTGCAGTTGTGTGGAATTGAAAACCGGTAAAAACCACACCAAACGGTGTTGTTTTTGGCCTGATTTTGACTCGCCGGAATCCTGGCCGGTGGCCGGATTCTGGAAAAATCCGGTCATGTTCTTCATGTCCCGGATGGTGACCCGGTTGACCCGTTTGTCAACCCGGTTTTGATCTGTTTTGTCAGATGGTTGGTTTCTGACATATGTTTCTGGATTTTTAATTTTAATTTTATTTTATTAATTTTGAAAATCAGATTTATTTATTTTATAAATTGATTAATTAATTATTTAATTAATTGATTTATATTATAAATAATTCTGAATTATTTTCTAAAAATCAGATTGAATTATTTTCTTAATTATTTATTATTTATTTATTATTTATTAACTATTTATTAATTATTTTAAAATGATTAATTATTTTAATAATTAATCAAATAATTTTCAATAAATCATAATAAATTCATTTTAATTCAAAAAATTATAGAAAAATCATTTTTAATTCTGATTTTACTTAAATAATGATTTAAAAATTATTTTTGAGTTTTAAAAATTAGTAATAATTATTTATAGTGAATAAAAATTGGAATTATCAGTGTTTAATTGATAATAATTCAACCGTTAGTCCGATTCGAGTGAAACGAAAGCCTGTTGACTCGGAAAAATGAATTCTTTTCATTAAAAATAATATCAAAGCTTAATTTCTTCTAAAATTTAGTTGATTTTGTTACTTGTTCGATTATCAGTCGTAATGCGTGTCGAGACGAGTCCGAAAAATTCCGGAAAAATGAGAAACGAGTCAAATAACGATCAGTTGAGCGATCAGCGAGTCGATTTTGGTTCTAAAAATTATTTTAACTATAAAAATGATTATGTGCTTTTGTGCTTATGTGTAGTACGTGGTTAATTGAATCTTATTTGCTAATAAATAATATATGAGTCGGTCATAAGCGCATGGGTAGATGTTAGGAACGGTGTGAAGTCGATTCAAGATGCAATTGAAGTATGAAATGACTTAACCAGTCTATTTTGCTAACAGAAGCTAAGCCATCCAGACAGGTTGAGTCGGTATTAGTCAAAGGTGATAGACGAAAGTGATCTAATTGCAGTGAGTCGCGCAGAAGGCAAGTTTTTTCCCCTATTTTACTTTCAGAATTGTGACATTTCTTCAGATGTTTATCACATTTGCACTCTTTTGATTCTTGTTCTTATTCACTGATACACACTTGTTATTCCTTTGTTCATATTTCATTTCGATTCTTGATTTCTACGTTCCTTTGAATTCCTGATTCATATTCCATTGATGATACATTGAGATTGATATATTCTGGTGTTTAGAATATATCAAAACATACCGATTGTTCCGGTTTCTAAGCGATGGACTGGATAATTCTATTTTTTTGGGATTGAGTGTGTCTTAATCCTGAGGACCGGGATTTGACTGGTGCCTCGACATGGGCCGTAGTGCCTGGGTACCCGACTGGAACTATATATTAAGATATAGATCTGCATTATATTCTGATTGATCAGCAGAATATAGATGCGAACTTGTGTCCAGTTTAGTTCATTTGTACTCGCTAGTAATGGCCTTCTTTCTATTCTCGTGGGGGTTATATCTTTGCAGATATACCCGGGATTATGGATTCATTTAAAATGCTTTAACACTGTTTATATATTGTGGACTTGTTGAGCAATTTTTGGCTCACCCCTTTTTGTTGTTATTCACCTTATTATTTTTAGTTAAGAAGGAATATGAAACCCATCAGGACTCGAGTGGTAAAGAAGCTGGTCAAGCCTCGGGATCCTCTCATACCCAAGGTGTTGATCCCAATCCAGGAAGAAAGCTTTGAGTTGCCCGAACAGGTGGAGTGTTGATAGATCGTGTGTGTGTTTGAATAAAAGTTAAACTTAGTTTAAAATGAATTAGACAATGGTCTGTAATAAAGAGATCTTGTGAGATTTTGAATTTGGTTTTGTAATAAAGTAGTTAGTGGTTCTTGTTTTCATACTTCAACCTAAAAAGATCCTGATTAGTGTCTAAAGGGGTTTAATTTCATTTTTTTATTATTTGTTAATCAGATTGTACAGGTTTGGTGATTAGCTAGTAACCCCTAGACTTATACCCCGGGTCTGGAGGGCGTTATAATATCAGGACAATTCTCAAACTCTGATAATTAAGACTGCTGATATATTGAAGCATGGTATCTTATTATGTGTCAGTACTTGTTAGATACTGATTATTGAGCTAAATATTGATGTCATGATAACATGTAATTATCTTCTATGATCTTATGTGAAAACTGCATGTTGAACTACTGATTATGCGTACATGCTCTGTTATTAGCTAAACTTGCTTTAACTAATAGATTCTATCAATAGTTGATAAATCCTGATGGTTGTGATTGCATACTGATAATGGTCAAACTTTGATTGACTATTTTTTAAGGTATTCAAAAAATTACTTTAGTCAGTATTGTAATTACATGGTTGAAGTTAGTCACAGATGGGTAATTTTTCATGGTTATAGATGTTTACACGTTGAAGTAAGGATATGAAACACGTTGGTTTAATGTATAACTTTATTCTCGGGAATTGTGCATACAGTAACACACGTTTACATGATTACTTTTATAGTCAATCGTATATTTCCACGATTCCCATTAAACTGAATTGTGACTAAATTAGTGGAGAGAAGTGTTATATAAAATCAATTTTTTATTTTAGATAATACTTTACTTATTTTCATTATTTTTGTGTTAGGTCACACACACTGTAGAAGGGGGGTTGAATACAGTGTATAGCACAATCAAATCGAATTTAAAGAACACAAGTAACAAAAAACGGACTTTATTAAACTCTGTTACAATGTAGAACTGTCCTCTCTCAGGGATGAACAAATATCACGAGAGCTGCTAGGGTTATAATGAATATTATTCTCGATAATGATAACACTTATAGTGTAAACCCTATGTCTGTGTTTATATATTATACAGTTACAAGATAATCGCTAATTGATATGGAATATAATTCTGCTTCCTAAAATATATCAACCAGTTATCTTTTCTTCCAAGTATCCTATTCTTCATAGAATTCCTTCTTCATGCATATCTCTTCTCGCGTTTGTCTTGATCTTCTTTCTTTTCAATCAGCCGTCTTCCTTATCTGAAAGTTTCCTTTAAGTTCTGATATTATCTCCTGATAAATATCTCCAGAACCTTAAGTACTGAT
Source organism: Apium graveolens (assembly GCF_009905375.1). Taxonomy (NCBI): domain Eukaryota; kingdom Viridiplantae; phylum Streptophyta; class Magnoliopsida; order Apiales; family Apiaceae; genus Apium; species Apium graveolens. Next base: position 152,109,916 of record NC_133654.1, on the reverse strand, counting down.
AACTTAAGTTCTGTCTTCAGTGTAAGTGCTGATATTCAGTTAAGTACTGATTTGTCCTGTTTAAGTAAGATCTAAAAACTAAACACAAATCATATTAGACATGACATTATCAAATATATCTAACAATATCCCCCAACTTGTAAACTAGCATAATATACAAGTTTAACAGATATTTGATGATGTCAAAAACATTAAGTACAAATGCATGAGAAATTGACTAGATAACTACAACTTATAGTCCTTAAAGCTTTACCAACTTTAACTTCTGATAACAACTTCAGTCTGTATACACGTCAGAATTTGAGCAGTTGTAGATCTTGACTTGGCTTCACTTTCTGATCTCTTCGATGTCAGGAATTGTTCTGAGATAGTTCTTTAACAAAAATCTCTCAGCATATCTGAGTTCATCAATCATCCTCCTTTTAGCATCTTTAAACTCTGCAGTATCTTCACCAGTTTGTAAGATAGCATATCTGAGATCATTAATTTTTGCTTTTCTCAACTCCTGATCTAGTCTGATGACATAGGCTTTGTCAGACTCTAGATTGAATTCAAGTCCCTTAATACCAAGATATGTTCTGATCTTTACAGTATTAGGCTTCGTCTCAACAATATCACCCTTGTGATCTCTGTAATTGGGACAGTACATGCTGTCAGACTTCACAGAATAGAGCTTCTTCTATCTCTGAATTTGAGTCTTCAAATAATTTGCAGCACTTTCTGTTAATTTGTCGTTCACTTGAAGTAAGAATAAAACATGTTCTAATTCCTCAAAATACTCCAGTGGTATAGCATTTTCCCTTATATGGTAAACCCTTCCATCTGTCATGAAATATAACAAGATGTGTTCTTTCAAGAAGGTATGATAGACCATCTGTACAGATTCAAGTTGATTCAATCTTTCAGGAGTTGCTCCAACACCTGGTTCACTTAAGGAAGTTGGATCATTGGTTGTGTTCTGCACTCTTCTTTCATCAGCACTACCCAATCCAGATTTATCTCTTGCTTCCTTTCCAGTAACCACTCTTGCTTCAAAACCACTTGTTGCAGTCTTCAAAGGTTGAGTCTGTTTGGCTTTAGTGAATCCTGGTAGGAGTAACTTTGAGGATTTAACATGAGCAATGTCAGAGGTTTCCTTTGACTTATCTTCTGATATCAAGCCGACTTGAGCTATGTCAGAGGTTTCTTGCTTCATTGTTATATCAGAATTAACTATATCTTGACTCTTAACAACTTGAGCCATGTCAGAGGTTGTTTTAGAAATCTTCCTTGAAGTCAGAGTAAGATTAGCGTCTTCATCAGAAATTTCTTCATCCATAGGAGGCACATAAACCTTTACAGGTTCACCAACTTTTTCTTTTCCCTTGGACCTTGGATCTATCTGCAATTGCGATTTGGCTTTAGTTGCCACAGGATTTGTCCTTTCTTTTATCACAATGCCTTTAGCCGTAGGAAGTTTCTTTTTAACAATAGAAGCTTCAGATTTGGAGTTGACTTTTTCTAACTTGAGTCTAGCTTCTTCTTCCATTAGACTCTCAAAGTCCATTCCTGGATTTTCTTTCAGAAATAACTGTCTTGAAATTTCTTCATCAAGTTCCAAAGGTTCATCAGAACTTATCCTTTTACCAGTACCAAAAGTTATTCTTCTCCCAGTATCAGAACTTGTTCTATGTCTTGTAGTTCCAGTTCTACTTGATGAGAGACCTCCACCTTGACCATGACCTCCACCCATTCCAGAGTTTCCCGGGTCATTACCATCCTTTCCCTTCAGTGTCTTATCAGGTTTGCATTTGGACTTAATTACTTTCTCCCCCTTTTTGGCATCAGCAGGTAAAAGAAGAGAGAGAAGCAATTCCACTGAGGATTGGATCTCATTGAGTTGAGATTGCTGAGAAGCTTGATTTTTTAAAATTTCATCAATCTGAGACTGTTGCTTCTCTTGGGTTTTCTCAATGTTGGTAATTTTGTCAAAGGAAAGTTTGAAAAACCTTTTCTTGTCCAACTTGACAACTGTATCTTGCTGAATTAAGGTTTCTTGAATCGTGTCCACCTTGGCCTGAGTTACAGAGTGTTGACCTTGAAGGTGCCTTGTACTAAGTGCAGTAACTCTCAGCTGTGTCTTGAAATCATCATTGACTAGCATCTCATCAGCTTTTGCCAAGTGATCAGCAAGAATCTTTTCAGTAGGGATAAAGGTAACTGTGTTCCACTCCTTAGTCCACTCCTGTCCTCTAGGAGTTTCACTCCAAGGTACTGGTGCTTCCCCTGTAATAAACTTTTTGACTATCTCAGCTTTTGAAGGAGCTTGTAGAGGTGCATGTCCAGAAGGACCAGTTGCATCAGCATCTAAATTTGTAGTAGCATTATCAGTATCATCAACATTTGCAGCATCAGAACTTACAGAGTCAACATCTTCAGCATCCTCTGATAAAAGAACAGTATGAGAAGCTATGGAGGCTTCAACATCATCCTCTAAGGGCTGATCTCCAACTAAGTTCTGATCAACAGCCATATTCTAATGCTCACCTAAAATCTGATCTTCAGTATCTAGATGCAGAGAAGGTGTTGTAGGCAATTCTGGATTAAAATCAGCATCAGGAATTGGTGTTGTTGGTGGAGTGACTTGAGTTGGTGGAGCTTCTAGATACAAAACCTGAGGTACTTCTAAGTTATGGATGTCAATTTCATCACTTGACCCCTGTTATCAGCAAGTACTGGAGATACTGGAGGTGTAGGAATGTGAGTAGTTTCTGGCTCATGTAGTGGAGAGTGATGAGTTGCATGAGGGTCTGGATCAACACTAGGAGAATTATGAGCTTCAATAGGGTCTTGTGAGATCAGAGATTCCTGATTCCCTTCCTTAGTTGCTGCTTCCATTCCTTTACCAGAATCTTCAGGCCTTTTTGCCAATGTTTTGAATCTTTTAGCTTTTAAAGAGACTTTAGGAGCTGTATCATCAGAATTACGCTTTCTAAGCCTTTTTAGGGGCCTAGAACTCCCAATATCAACATCCTCCTGAGAAGAGACCGTCTCAGCTTCTAGAACAACAGGTTTGAAACAGGAACCTGTTCCTCAGCATCTAATTCATCTCGCAGAATGAATCTCCTTCTCTTCTGTTGTGTATGAGGTACTTTCTTAGTCCTCTTAGGTTTGGAAGATGAAGGCTGCACTGTAGGTTCTGAAGTTTGAGGTGGAGAAGTTTGAGGTGGTTGAGTAGAAGTGGTAGGTGTTGATGGATGAGGTGCAGACGGTTGGACATCAGGATATAGTGCAGTGTATTTAACAGGATCATAGGTTATTAAGGCTTGTTTGACAGATAAAGGAATTAAGAGGGGTCTTAACACAGCCTTCTTATTATCAGTAGATAATAAGTCAGTAAAATCTCTTTTAGCTATTCTGAATGATGAAATTAATTCACAAGCATTTTGGGGCTTATTATCACAACAGAAACTATAGATAAGCTGACAGAATCTAGCAAAATAGACAGTAGATCTATCTTCATGCATTATGTCCCCAATAAAACCTAAAACAGCACTTGCATAGTCAAAATCAGATTAATTTATGAGAGCATACCCGATTTGTTGGCTGAATATAGGAATTGCATCAAAATTGGAACATTTGTTTGCAAAAGCCTTAGTTATGCAATCAAAGAAGAAACTCCATTCCCTCCTTATGAAAGATCTCTTCAACTGGCCCAGCTTTGCTAATGTCCTTTCATATCCCAGAATGGCCATCATGTTTTGAAGAACTGAATCTTCAACAGTAGAATAAACACAGTTCTCAGGTAGCTGCAGTGCTTGTCGAATCGTAGATAATGTCACAACATACTCATCCTCCCCTGATGAAAAAATAATACTTGGGGACCCTTGAGCACCACCACATCATATACACCGCTTCTCCAGAACTCCAGTACTTGAGTACTAGAGACTGCTTCGGGTTCAGTAAGAGCATACCCAATATCAGAACTAGCAAGAAACTCCTGAATGAAGTGAAGTTCAAAGGGTGCTTCTGACTTGCTAAGAATAGCAGAGAAGTTATTAGGAACAAACGTAGCTCCATCAAAAATTATGTCCTTGGGTGCCATGAGAATTCGTGAGAAAGAAAAGTGCCTGTAAGGTGTTTGAGAAAATGTCTATATGAAAAATCGTCAGTAGATGAGAGAGAATTAAAGTAAAAAGAGAGAGATAAAATATGAAAGTAAATTAAAGATTTTACAATCTTTTCTCTCTATTACTTATACACGGTAGAAAAAGTAACCGTTGAGACACCTGTCAGACATGCAGCAGTAAAAGATAATTAATGGGCACGGGTATTCAGTAATAATTACTTATCACATGCAGTTTTTTAAGGAAAAACTGTTCCACTTACCAAGTAATCCCATTAATCAAAGTAGTTCAGTTTTATTTTAAATTTTAAAAACTGTTCCCACTTAATAATTTTTTTATTACTGCCTTACCAATATTCTGTAAAATTATGACCAATGAGAGAATGACCATTAATAAACCAAGTAAACAAATACTGCCACGTCAGAATCGGAACTTGATTTGTATCAGAGCTAAAAAGGTCATCAGAATATGGTTAGTATCAGGATTTAAAATGTTATCAGAATATCAAACTACTCAGAGATAAAATCTTGCATAAATATAAAATTTCATTAATATATTGAGCAAATACATTTCATGAAATTTAAATTACATGCTTAAATGTACAAGATTGTCCTAAGCTACAAACCCTAACATCAACAGCTTTAGTCCTAAGCTAAGAAGCCAGACAAAGCTGACGGTAAGAAAAATAGATAGCTGCAATTATTTCTTATTCCTACTCTCAACAAAAAGAACAGCAAGACGAATAATTTGCTCCTGCTGTCGGAGAGCTTCTCTCCGTTCCTCTTCCAGAAGCTCAAGATGCCGATGATAGTCCATGTAGAAGAACAAGAGGTCTGTGAGGAGCTCTTGGGAAACTGAGTCCCAGATTTCATCAGGAATGGCAGTGACATGCCATTCCTGCTGCCATTCAGTACACCTCAAATTGATAGTGAAAGTGTCATAGTTCAGAACTAAGTTGAAATGAACCATGTTTGTGATGAGAAAAAATGAGTTTGAGAGAAAATGAGAGATGTGTTGGCTGGAATGAGGCGTTGGTTTATATAACCAATAGAATATCAAGAGATGCAAGGAAAATTGAATGGTTATAGGTAGAAATAATTATACCTCGTCTCCCTAGACTGATGAGAATAATTACAGCCATTGGAAGCTGAAAACAGGATTTAATGCGCACACGAAACAAGTAAAAATTGTTGTGCATAGACGAGTACCAACCCAAATTATGTTGACTGTTAATATCTCACCCAAACATATTCTGATTTTAAAAAAGACTGTTTCAGATTTTAACCACAAATAAGTCAAGTAAAGAATCAGAATGTAATAACAGAACTTAGACTTATATCAGAACTTAACAGCCAGCAGAACATGATTCCTTAACTCGAAAAGTGAATGCCCATTTCTGTAATTCTTCACACAAATTCTGATTTCATTTCTTCAGAACTTAATCATCAGAATTCCATCATTACTTGTCCACAGAATTTATGCAACTGACACTTAAACGTTCATCTAAAACAATATTTATCACCACAGTAATTTTCATCATTCATATGGAGTGTATGTATGTGAAGTAAGCTAAATATCAGATAAAGATTAAAGTCTGATTCACTTCAGTATATCTTAGAAATAAGGCATAACTAAGAACTTTACTCAAAATCTGTCATGATTCTGAAGTCTACTTTAGAATGAGTTCATACATGAATCCACCTTAACTATTTTGTGCTCATTTTATGCATCTTTTAAAATTCCATTTTACAGTGGCTTCTCAGTGTAAGTGAGTCACGACAACTTATCAGAATTTAGGCTATTATCAGAGTATTTCTCTAGTAATCAGATGAATGACTATTTTTTAAGATATTCAAAAAATTGCTTTAGTCAGTATTGTAATTACATGGTTGAAGTTAGCCACAGATGGGTAATTTTTCATGGTTATAGATGTTTACACGTTGAAGTAAGGATATGAAACACGTTCGTTTAATGTATAACTTTATTATCGGGAATTGTGCATACAGTAACACACGTTATATGATTACTTTTACAGTCAATCGTATATTTCCACGTGTCCCGTTAAACTGAATTGTGACTAAACTAGTGGAGAGAATTGTTATATAAAATCAATTTTTTATTTTAGATATTACTTTACTTATTTTCATTATTTTTTTGTTAGGTCACACACACTGTAGAAGGGGGTTGAATACAGTGTATAGCACAATCAAATCGAATTTAAAGAACACAAGTAACAGAAAACAAACTTTATTAAACTCTGTTACAATGTAGAATTGTCCTCTCTCAATGATGAACAAATATCACGAGGGTTGCTAGGGTTACAATGAATATTATTCTCGATAATGATAACACTTAAAGTGTAAACCCTATGTCTGTGTTTATATACTACACAGTTACAAGATAATCGCTAATTGATATGGAATATAATTCTACTTCCTAAAATATATCAACCAGTTATCTTTTCTTCCAAGTATTCTATTCTTCATAGAATTCCTTCTTCATGCATATCTCTTCTTGCGTTTGTCTTGATCTTCTTTCTTTTCAATCAGCCGCCTTCCTTATCTGAAAGTTTCCTTTAAGTCCTGATATTATCTCCTGATAAATATCTCCTGAACCTTAAGTACTGATAACTTAAGTTCTGTCTTCAGTATAAGTGCTGATATTCAGTTAAGTACTGATTTATCCTGTTTAAGTAAGATCTGAAAACTAAACACAAATCATATTAGACATGACATTATCAAATATATCTAACATTTTTCTCTGCTACTTTACCTTTCTCAAAACCATAAACTCTGAAACCCTAAATCATGTTCGTAAATCTTTCTTGAAAATTAACCATGACTTCACCTGCTGCTTCTAAATCATTTGATTATGGTGGTGTAAAGTTTGTGACTAACAACTATTTAGCTATCATGACTAACAATAGTGTGAAAGTTGATTTTCACATTTTTTAGGACTTTCTTAGATACATCGAGAATGGTTTTGCTCTCACAGCTCCACCCACAATCTTTGGTGACCAGGCGCTGGCTATTTGGAGGACTGGAGTATTTGATGATGGAGGAGTTAATGGATCTCCAAGCCTTGTATTTGAATTTGACAATAGAACAAGGATTGTAACTCCTCAAACTGTAAGGGATGCATTACAGTTTCCTACTCATATCTCCTGCACAAGTCTGGTAGGTGATACTAAAATGAGGAGAATCTTTACTGAGATTGGCTATGACAACGATTTGAAGAACCTTGGTCAAGTAAACAGGAATGGGCTAAGGAAGGAATGGAGTTTCTTTTTTGATTACATCACAAAGGCATTCAACAACAAATATTCGAATTTTGATGTCTTGCCCATAATAACACAGTACATAGGGTACTCTCTCATTCATGGTTCACATTATGATTATGGTAGAGTAGTTCTATCTTATATTGGTGATAGGATAAATGCTAATAGAAATATAATATATTATGCTAGATTCTGTCAGTTGATTTTCAATGTTTGTTTTCCTGATACCCCTATCCCCTCTAATCAAATAGTGTCAGTGTTAAAGTTGAGAAAAAAGGGCTTTTTCTAACTTAATTTCACAAGATGAAAAGCAGTTGAATTTAGCTCCTTTAAGGTTACCACTAGTTGCAAGAAACTTGCTTTTAGCAAGGCTTCTTGAGACTTATGATTTGCTTAACAGCCAGAGTGCTAAGCTACGGAAAATCACCATTGAAGACCCCTTGTAGCTCACCCTTGCACAACAACTCAAACAAAAATCCAAACACAAACTCAACCACCAGAATAATCTCAAGTAGAAGCCACCTCAGGTGTCTCCCAAAAGACACTTGTTGTAAAAAGAAAGAATTGGCTAAGAGAGCTACAAATCCTGCTATAGCTATGTCAAAATATGAAGCATCTCAAGTTCCTCATTCTTCAAAACCTTCAGAAATTATAAAGAGGAAACTTGTACTTGCTGGTTAGAATCAGATTCAGATGAGGACAATGCTACCTTATCTTACATATTTCTAAACCTTTCATCTGATTCTCTCCCAGACCAGTTGTTCCATCAACTGAAACAGACACAGCTGCTGATAATGTTGCAAATACCAGACCAAAGAATATAAGGTTGGTTAAGGCCTATTACAATCAGCACTTGCTCCAGATTAAACAGGAAATTGTTGAGGAGACACAAAGTGCATCAAATCCAAATCCTGAAATCCAGTCTACTGCTGAGGCACTTGTAGAACTGTCTGAAACTCCAGTCATGTAATATCACAAGAGAGCGAGGGAAGTCTCTCATAAGGAAGTAGAAGCTAGTGTGAAGAGGCTGCAAGGGAAAAGACTTTTCCATGGATCACGCACACAAGAACATGTATCTTAAAGGGGTACATCAGCTACATCTCCTGATCCAATCCCATAAGAACCCGCACCTCAAAGTGGTGCAGCAGATATTGAAGATCAAGAAATTCTGATTGAAACTGCTCAGGAGTCTATTACTGAAATTATGGAGAAGAGTATACAAGAACCTGGTTGTCAAAGTCATCCAGCAACTCCTGATTCTCTAGCTACACAAGAACCATTGCATCAAAGTTGTAATGAAGGCCATACTCCTGCTGCAGTGACTCTTATTATAGATGTTGAAGGCATAAAAGCTGCTTCTTCATATTCACAAGGTATAAATACTGTTATTACTTTATCAGCATTTATTCTAAATAATAATTCAGTCTTTTCAGCATTTATTTTTTTCATGATATAAATCATGTTGGTATGATTACTTCTAGACCTTATTTATGACCTACCTCTAGTTGTATGACCATAAATCACCCTTCTTTAGCCATATTTTATTTCTGTAGGACAATCTTTCTAAACGTTTTCTATGAGATGTGTGAAAAGATTGAGAGAGAAACAGAATTAAAGAGAGGCGGGATCCTTCCTGGCAAAAGGAGAAGTAGATGAGAGATAGGATTTAGTAATCCTTGTGAGGAAGATCTGACAATTAAAAGTCATGAGATGTGTGGTGTAAGGAGTAGTGAGTCTTTTGTAAAAGAATAGAGAGATTAAGTTTTATTTGCTATATGTTTGCATGTGTACAAAGTACTAAAGAAAATGATGCTGAACAACAGTCTGTTGAACCTCAAGTAAACTCTGATGTACCAAGTGTTGTTAATCTCCCTACAAGTCTAAGTACTGATACTTTCTTGTAGTCCATACATTCTACTATTCCACCACATGAGAAAATCCCTATTTTTGTTAAAAAAAATAGTCCATTTACTCTACTTTTCCATCATATGAGAAAATCCATGTTGTTGTTGAAGATGTAGTAGCACAACATTCCATTCCTAAAGTTTCATCCATTTCAGAATCACCACAACATTCTACAGGAACTAAGGTCCTGTAAGTTAATTTAGAAGCTCCAATTCATTTATCTACATTACTTGAAGATGTGGAGTTAACTGCTGAAGGTCTGGAAGCTTCTGAAGCTGCTGGATCACATACTGCACCAATTTCTAATTCTATTCTACATGCTGAAGTTGGTGATGAAGTTCAGCAATTAGTACAAAATCCAGTTTCTATTGAAGAATCTAATGATGGTGAAGAAGCTAATATTTCTAATGCTATTATAGATCCTGAGGATGATCTTTTCTTCCCTGAAGATATGCCTATGCATGTGAGACAATAGAGAATGAAAGAGTTAGATACTAAGAAGGACAAGGATTATTTTGATAATCTCTGGAATGCTCATTGGAAAGATGATACATATCCTATTTCCAGAACAAAAGCTGTTGTTCATCTGGAAATAGAAAAACAGAAGATTACAAGTTCTGATATGTGGAATCATCTGAAAGCATCAACTTTAGTTGTCAGATGCTTACATATAGCCAAGAAGCAACTACTTCTCAAATCAATCAGATCAAAGAATCATTGATTGCTTCAAGGATGACTACTCATCAGGAAGTTCAAAACAAATTGCACCAATAATTGTCAGGCAAACTACAATTGAAGCCATTCAAGCTAGATTGGAAGCTAAAGAAGCTCAAATGTCTGATCAACTTACGAAATTATAGGATTCAATGGAGGTGATTCTTTCTCTACTGTTTGGTAATGATGTCAAAAAGGGGGAGAAAATAGTTAAATCTAAATGCAAACAGCTGACAAAAATACTGTTGACAATACTGATGATGAAAATTTTGATGGAGGTAATAAGGGGGGCAGAAGGATAGTGAAAGGAGAAGAGGTGAAGAGCTAGTTGGAGGTTCTTTAAAAGCAATCAATAGATTTCGATCTTGACAAGGTGGAGAGAGTAAGAGGAATGAAAGAAGAGAAGAATAATTGACTGTGACTACAAAAATGCATCAATCTTTACAAGTCACAACTGCTGCTAATAAAGACCAAGGTATTCTGGAGATAGAAGCTGGTGCTGAAGCAAGTCAATATCTTCAAACTCTGAAAGTAAAAGGAAGAAAGACAACTCTGTTCTACAAGGATCCAAAGATTCAAGTATTTGACTCTAAGGTAAGTAAAAGAATCTTTGAAAGAGAAAATCCTGGAGTTGATCTTGAACAGCTAAGGCAAGTGGTGGAAGACTTCAAGAATTCCATGAAGAAAGCAAATGCTGATATTGCTGTTATATCTCAAGTACTTTATGAAGATGATCTTTCTAACAGTCCAAACAGAGGTGTAGTTATAAGGGAAATTAGTTAGGCAGAAGATAAAAGATCTCTCATATCACAAGTTATTTTAACTGCTGACAAGAAGCTTAAAGGAAAAGAGAAGATAGGAGAAAAGTCAAAGATTTCAAAGTCTAAAGCCAAAGATGTTGCAAAGAAGAAATCAGTATCTAAGGAAACTAAATCTCAAATACTGATAGATCCAATCTATACAGTAGTTTAAGCTTATGATACTGAAGAAAAATGTGAAGAAGAAGAAATCAGCCAAGCTCATCAAAGAAGGAAGATTTATGGAGCTGACTGGGATGATAAACTGAAATTAACCTCTGACATTGCTCAAGTTAAAGAAGCTATTATTCAACTGATCACAACCTTTGATACTACTCATGTTGTTGATTTCTTAAACCCAATTCAAGCAGATTTATCAAATTCTGATTCTGAAGACATAGTCTCTGATAAGCCAGAACTTACTTTTGAAGAAAAGAAGAAGCTATTATGGGGAAGCAAGAAACCAGCACCTAGAAGAGATTCTTCTGAAACATTAAAGAAGATTTATGGTGAAAGTTCTCGATCTAGACAACCTGGAATCACAAGTGGTCTTGGAAGTTTAAATGCCGATGATCCATTTGTAGGAGCTGCTTTGACTTTAGGAAAACATTCTTGTTTGACAGAATTTGGAGACAATGTAATGCTTGAAGACTTACAGAAGATCATATCAGTGCAAATTGTTATTGATCATATTGAAGAGAAAATAATCTATTTTATGGAGTCTCGGAGAAGCTTATGGTTGAATCAAGAATAGTTAAGAGACAAACCATGGAAGGAATTGGAACTTATTGCTAGAATTCTCAAGGTAGCTAATTCTGCAACTGCCAGTTGGTCTGCATTCATAAAGAACCTGATATAGTTAAAGCAGAAAGGAATGCCTTATAAATCAAACTACATTCCAAAGTACATTGATCAATATGAATATACTATTGATATGCCTATTGTAATAACCCCAATTTTTGGAAATTTTTGAAATCTTTATGAATAGTGTTTTTGCTGAATGAGAAAACTTTTCATGCCACACTATGTAGGGGTTCTGTTATGGATATTCTGAGATGTTATTAGTACTCTATGTGGTATATAAGTGTATGTAAAGATCGTCAGAATCCAATTTCCGAACACTTTGATTTTCCCGGAAATCCACTAGATACGGAAAGAATTGAGTATAAGGTAACAGGATAAAAGGATTATAATAGAGGATCATAAAAAGGAATATAATGTATTGAGAAAGGTTAAGGGAACTTAAGTAATAAGATCTGGGGTATGATCCCTCAAACGATAAACGAAAACAAAAGTTAAGCGAACCGTATAACAGATCAGCGGTCATTAGGCAAACAATTAGGAAGTTAATCAAAGGGATTAGAGAGAGTGATGTCACCCAACCAATGAGAAGAGGACAAGGAGGGAAAGATGACATCACCACATGACATAGGCATGACATGGGAAGGAAGGAGATGTGGTGGCTTTTTAACCACACAAAATCAAGGGCAAATAGGTAATTAACTAAATCAAACACAAAATCAAACCAACCAAGCCAAGCAAATCATCTTCATCAAAAAAATCAAAAAGAAACCAAGGCATTGTTCTTCATAGCTCTCGGCTTTTAACTATTGCAAAAGGCAAGAAATTCAAAACTCAAGATCCAAGCCTCCTAAATTGGTGAGTTAATTCCCTAATCATCTTTATGCTTAGTTAGGGCTATATCATGAGTTTAAGCCATCAATTCCTTCTCAATCTTCTTCATTTAATCAATGAAGAAGACAACAAATAGTGTTTTCAAGTTTTTAACTTGAAATTTTTCTTGTTTTCCTTGAAGATCCAAGCATTCCTAAGACTTCTCAAAGCTTCTTAAGGCTTCCTAGCTACTCCCACCACTTCAAGGAAGGTATATCATCTCCAAACCCTAGATTCCTATGTATTATAAGATGATTTTGGTTATTATGGTGATATTGTAGCTTAATGTTTGTGATTTAGAGTTTGGGATTGAAATGGTATTGAAATGGAATGGTAAATCTTGTTGTTTTGGTTAAAAGAATGTAGTATAGTTAAAATTCAAACTTAGGCATAAGTATGAATGTTAAAATTGAATTGGTTGGGGCTGATATGATGTGATAAGGATGGATGTTGGTTGTATGTTGGATTTGAGGTTGAATTGGGTTGGTTTTAAATGGTTTAAAATTGGTAAATCACGTAAACATAGCCGTCGTAACGTCCGGTTTTCTTTAGACTGTTTTTGTGCATAACATTAGGACCCGAGAACCCCCTGCTAGATTTTGACCATTGCCATGTTTAGATATTTCATGTTACGAGCTTCGTTTTGATATGTAGTTCGTTCGATTCCGATGAACGGTTTAGGAGAAACGGTCGTTTTAAGTAACGACGTTTCGCGAACGAACCCTTACCCCTCGCCTTACTTTGAAATATAGGTTAAAGACCTTAAAGGACTAATTGAAGTATGAAACATTTATGTAAAGTGTAATAGGCAGTTGGTAAGAAACTCGCGAAGAATCGCCTTAAAACTCATAATGGTTAATTTATTAAAAATGGTGGAGCCGAGGGTACTCGAGTGACTTAAGAGAATCAGTAAGCGCAAAACGAGCGTTAGAGTCTGAGTTGGTTAGAGTATAGATTTACAAGTGACTTTGGTTTAATTCCAACTTACTTGTTGTTTATAGGTTACCAGACTCGTCCCGAGCCATTCGTAACCCCCAGTCGCTCAGGCAAGTTTTCTACCCGTTATACTGTTGTGGTGATGTATATGTGTATATGCATTATCTTGTGATAGTGCATGATTGTTATTAGCAAATTTGGCGATATATTGGAGCATGCTGATATGGTATATATGCATGTCTGTTTCGTAATCTGGTTATCTATCTGTTGATTTCAATGCTTATAGTTGCATAATACCTATGCTAGAAATAAGCAAGTAGTTGCGTATACCCTTAGTATAGGGGATAAAAGGTGAACATATTTCTAAACCGGGAGTCGATGTTCCCGAGTATATTATATATATATATATATATATATATATATATTTATATATATATATATGGATATAGTTTTTAAAACTATTGATCGAATAAGGTTTATTCGATACCTTTATTTTATTATTTGAATATTATTTGAATATTCATTCGAGGGCTTATGACTCAGTTCATTTTATTATTTGAATATTATTTGAATATTCATTCGAGGGCTTATGACTCAGTTCATTTTATTATTAAATATTATTTCGAATATTTATTCGAGGGCTTATGACTCCTTTATATTATTATTGAATATTACTTGGATATTCATTTGAGGATGTATGACTCCTTTATATTATTATTGAATATTACTTGGATATTCATTCGAGGATGTATGACTCCTTTATTTTATGAATATTATTTGTAGTATTCATTCGAGGTATTATGACTCCGCTTATTACTTAATAATATTCTTTATTGTATTAAAGAATAAGGTGTCGATAATCAAACTTATTTTTGATTATTCAAGTAAAGATATTACTTTCGTATAAGTATATCTTTGATTATTTGCTATTCATTTCAAGTATAAGTTTTCCAACTTCTACCTCAATTATTCTTTATGGGAATATTATTTAAATAATAATATTCAGATATTTCTTTCATATTGGGACTGATTTATTTTATAAATCAGCATTACTCCAAACATTCTTAAAAAAATGTTTTCGAGTCTTCAAAATGAATTTAAAAGGTAGAGCGGATCCCAAAACTTGTTTTCAAATTCAAGATCTTCCATTTTAAGGGGACTTGAATACTTGCTCAAAAAAAATCTAAGGGATCCGGCTCTGTGGTGTATTTTATATTCGCAACAAGGTTGCAGTTTTGGTAAATGAATTGATTACTTACCCAACGTTCGGAAAGTAAGTCCATCTATTGAGTCGGCATAAGCAACATGGGCTCAGTGGGCGTCCTTGATAGTGTAAGTGGCTCAGTGGGAGTCCATCAAATGCATAAGTGGCTGAGTGGCAGTCCAGCATAAGGTCCTATTGCGACCAGGGTGATGACCAGTGGGGAATTCGTCCATCTACTAGTAGAAAAGGTTACTTATTGGTATCTTTGCCTGATCAGCAAGATATCAGGTTTATGCCAAAATTCTTTCCTTTCCAAATTTATTGGATATTGCAATTCTGTTCATACTTTACATGACAGAGGTTTTCAGGAAATGTATATATATATATAGGTGTATATATATGTCGGGACTTAATGAAGTATCTCGTAACTTCATTATTTATAATGATATTCAAAGATTGAATCTATTCAAATCTTGTCTTGTAGTCTCATCTATGTGATGAACTTTTGAAACTGATTATAACTTGAACGGTGGTAGTTCAAGTAGTATTTGGGAAAGATATAAGTATATTGGGGTATCTTGTAACTTCGTCTTTTAAACTTATATCTAATTAATAATTGTCTTATGAATGACAAAGATTTTCAGAAAAATGTTGAGACAAGGTTAGATATATGAGATCACCTTGCAACGATATTTTTTATACAGTTATACACTGGGACTTTGTGTATATTATGCATGGAAGAGGACTTCCAATATTTTGAAAAGTATATATGTATATATATATACTGAATATTTTGCGACTTTATCGCATTAAGATATCAACTTGGTTCATTTCTTTTGACCAAGACTTTCATGAGTACTATGAGAAGGCTCATATATTGTTAATCATTATACATATTATTTTGGTGGGCTTGCTGCTCACCCTTGCTTTCTTTTTTCATCACACAACAACAGATAGAAAAGATGAACAGGACCAAGCTCCCGATTCGCAAGCGATTAGGAAACGTTCCGCAGTTTCCTATAGGCGTTGATGTCGCTGTAGCTGAGGTAGGAACTACCAATAGGCTAGGCTTTCAACTTTTGATGTACCAGACTTATGTATCTTTATCAATTGTAATAATGGCAAAGAAATGTAAATCTATTCAGAAACCTTTTTAAGGTGTATTGACATATAATTGTGGAATAAAATGACTTGTGATTATTTTTGGATATTCATCTCTGAGACTATAACTTGTGGTGTGTGTGTTTATTGTGGGGTCACAGTACAAAGTAGTTGATTGTGTATTAAGATTGGGTGTTATTAAGGGAAATGGAACTCGTGACAACCCGGATCCCCGACCCCGGATTTGGGGGTGTTACAGAAGTGGTATCAGAGCTAAGCGTTATAAACCTCAGAGATGATGTGGCGTTAAGATAATAAGTTCACTAAGATAAATAAGAACTCTTGCCAAGTTCATAGTCGGGCTACCTAACGTAGTACTGACAGTTAAAACCCTTATGGGAACCCTTATAAATATCGTGATAGAAGCGTAGTTCGTTATCGTAGATGGTAGCGGGACTCCAAACCCTAAGGTTGAGGAGCAACAGCGCGATGATGTTTATTACTAATTGGAGATCGGATTGTGGATCCGATAGAGTGTCCTAATGCAGGACCGAATGATGTTGATATTGAGGATGTTTTCCTAGAAGGGATAGTTGCTGAGGAGGATCCCATGGAGGATCCTGACAAGAATGAATAAAGGACCACTGATGAATTGATGACCATGGTTAGGTCGACTACCAGAGGTAGGATTGGTCGATCACTACCGGAGGTTCGTTCAAGTTTATAAAGATAGTAGCCCCCTTTAACGTGGCTTACTCGTAAGACTGAGAAGTTCGAATGTACAGAGAAATGCGAGAACAGCTTTCAAGAACTGAAGCAAATGTTGGTGACGGCCCCTATGCTGGCGTTGCCGGATGAAAAAAGAGATTTTGTGAATTGTAGTGACGCTTCACATAAGGAATTAGGGTGCTTCTTATACAGCACAGCAAGGTAATCGCGTACGCATCAAGATAATTAAGGGAATATAAAATTCGATATCCCCACCTATGAGCTTGGGCTCATGGCAATAGTTTTGCCCTAAAGATTGGAGGAACTACTTGTATGGAGAGAAGTGCGAGAATTACCTAAGCCATAAGTGCTCTAGTACATTTTCACGCAGAAAAGAGCTCAACATGTGCCAAATGAGGTGGTTAGAGCTAATCAAGGACTACGATTATGAGATTCTTTATCATTCGGGGAAAGCCAATGTGGTGGCTGATACCCTTAGTAAAAAGGAGAGACTCAAGATGATAATGTCTTTGAGAGAGTTTATAAGAGATTTTGAGAAGATGGAAATAGAAGTGAAGGTAACCGGAGCCGGTACCGAAAAGCTGTTTGAGATTGCAATAGAGACCGAATTATTGGAAAAGAGCATATTGTGCCAGAAAAAGGTGATGAATGAAGGCAGAGAGCCAACAAATAAATATGAGATTAATACCGAGAAAGATGATAAGGGAATAATGAGGTATTTCTATAGAATTTGGGTTCCGAAAGTTCAAGAGCTTAAGGATGAGAACTTAGATGAGAGCCATAGTTTGAGGAATAGGATATAGGGCAAACCCTGAATGTGATAGTCAGGGAGGTTGCCATCAAGAAAGAAAGAACCCATAACATAATAGAGTGGAAAACAAGGTTTTTAATGTATAAGATAACCCTGATTATGGGAGAAGGTTGAAACATTTCATACTAAGGAAACAGAAAGTCGAGTAAGGAAAGGAGACCCGAGACGGTACTCCTATACGGCAATTTATGGACCTGTCTAGACAGAACTTAGACTATTATCCCCAACCACCACCTTGAGGAAACAATGCGGTGAGAAATTCTTTCAGGGCCTTTAAGTCGCTAAGCCCTTAGAGTTCCAAGGAACAAGCTGAACCAGTCAAGGCAAGAACCTCGCTAAAGGAAATATAGGAATCATTTGAGATTCTAAATTATGGACGAATCACAAAAGACTGTTTTGTCAGTTACCCTCCTAAGAGAGAGGCCACCCGCTGGTGAAAGACCAAGAAAGGCACGGAGCCAGAGGTTAGAATAAACTGATTTAAGTTCAGTCAATTGTTTTCGGGAAAGTAATTCCCAAAGATAAGGAGATAGTGTAAAAGCTTTAGAGCCAGAACAAAGGCAGACGAGTATGATGAATTATGAATCTAAGATGTAAAAGTTGTCAAGATTCGTTCTGAGGACACGAATCCAGAATGACGGGATGTTTGAAATCAATGCTTATGTTGTTTTGGCTTCTTGAAATAATGATAAGAGAAAGGAAAATAAAAAGAAATTGAAGTGGAAAGGAATATAACGGCAATAGAGTTTGAGGAATGATAAGGGAGTTGGGTATGAGGAAACCCTAAAGACTCGTAGCAATATAAATAGAAAAGTATGTAATCGTCAAGATGAGGGTGATTCACCATGAGTTAAAAAAAATTGATGGTTGAAGGCAGAAGAGATACATATATTTTATCCCCTGTAAGTTGGGAAGATTCGAGGAAACCTTGAGATAGTTCGAAGGATAAATAATGAGAAGCAGATAGACTGAGGAGACAAGGAAGTAAGAAATTAGGAAAATTTGGATGAAGGAAGTGACCTTCAAGAATGTGAAGTGTAAGACCGGTGGCTTGTTACCCAGAAAGGGAGACGCCAGATATGAAAGATATCCCAACATTGAGGTGACTGTTGAGATAAACAACAAAAGTAAATAAGGAATTATTAAGAAGAAGTTCACGTTGAACACGACCAATATCTTCCAGAACATCCTTGTTATCGTTACCAGATTAGGCAAGAAAAGCGGATAACCGTTGTTATCTTTTGGAGGCCATTTTGATTAACCTCATTTTGTATACAGATGTTATTGTGAAATTAGGCATATACTATCGAGGTGGGAATGATTGAATAAGACACCCTTATCAGGGATATATGACTTGATTTATCCATGGAAGGATGCGTGTACCTTTTAAAGGTGGAATTAAGGATAAAACATCGGTAACTTAAAATGAATCCTAGGGGAATGCATAAAGGTTGGCATTTCACCCTTAATAGGGATAGTATGAGTTTTGACAGTATGAATTGGAAAGGATTAAGGTAATAACAACCTTTAAGAATCAGTGGAGAAATTTTTCAGAAGTATATAGACAATGATTCTGGTATTAATAAATGGTATTTCGATATGCCCTGTATCTAGGGAATACAGGAGGAACTATTGAAAGATAACCTTAGAGGTTTTGCATGGAGAAAGGTAATATTCAAAATTCTCAAGAATAAAAATGTTGATAAAAGGAATATGACGTGATTATAATGATGCCAAGTGGGGCACGTGTTAAACCACGAGAAAGTATGGATCGAACCAGTAAAGGTCGAAATTGTTCAG
The DNA here is from genome assembly GCF_009905375.1 of Apium graveolens. Classification (NCBI taxonomy): domain Eukaryota; kingdom Viridiplantae; phylum Streptophyta; class Magnoliopsida; order Apiales; family Apiaceae; genus Apium; species Apium graveolens. The sequence goes on along the minus strand of NC_133654.1, from coordinate 152,090,862 downwards.
GGCAATTAGGACCTAAGACAAAAGATGTTCTAAGTACGATCGAGAGTCAGTCGCGACAGTGATTAACCTCTAAAGACTGAGGCAATAACTTATGGAAAAATGGTGATTTCTTTTCTTACTCATCAGATTTTAAGGAAGACATTTTCATATAAGCAGTGATTGAAATAAGGTAGAGAATTTATTTGGAGGTGGTTAAAATAACATTGATTGTAAGGAAATTTTACTATTAGGAAAGGCCAAAGAGGTGGCCGACACTTTAAAGGTAAGAGAATAATTATAGGCGCTCGTGCCAGAAGAATGCAGTGATGATGGTTAAAGCTGTGAAGGTTGTATTATGGTTTGGAAGATTGACATTCCTTCTGATGACTGTGCAATACCCAACCGTAATAGTAGTTGGTAAAGGTTTAATTCGTGTAATTGCCATTAGCGGGCTATCTATCTTAGAAGGTCCTATCTTGAGAATAATCCAGGACCATATTTCAAAAAGGACTAAACGAACCTTTGAGTTAAGTCTTCTATTTAAGGCATACGATTGAGAATGGTATTAACCTGCTATCGTTGCTTTGACTGAAACTCTTCTGCAATTTTATCTACCTCATGTCATGAAAGTACAACAAGTTCAGGAGTGTTCTTCATGAATCATGAACGGTGATCATGTTACCTCCTTAGGAGAATTAGATACGAGATGTATGGACTCCGTATGGTTAGATATTAAGATTTCATGGAAAGTGAATGATGACAGTAGGTCAGTGGTGGACCATAGTAAGGCATCAATGATTCAATGAGTAATGAGCTGATTACAACCGTGAGAGTTGTATTGGAATGGGTGTTGAGATTGAGTACCACTAATTGGGTCGTGGTAGTGTATAAGTTATTATTGATAGACTAAGTAAGTAGAGTATCTACCTATTGAATATTTACTCCTTCTTAGCAATAGAGAGTCGTATTACTATATGAGGAAGGTTGCGGTGCAAGCATAGAATTCTAGTAATGATGATGTCTAGAATAAGATCCCAGATTCAATTTTCAATGTCGAGGGAGTTTCAAAGGTGATTGTGTATAAGCTCGAGGAAGAGCATGGGTCCATAGAATGATGGACGGAATAACAAAAATATTTAAGCATGTGAAATGCGATGCGATAATACTTGATGTTGATATATATACATATATGTTTTGTTCTCCTATGACAGACCTCTATAGTTCAGAGGTAGATTCCAAGCCAGATATTTTATGGCAATAATTTTTTTTCTTACATATATACAATTCTCTTCAGTTCGTTCTTTTCTCTTCTTTTCATTTCATGTAAACTGAGAAGAACAACCCTTCCAGAAGGGGAGGTATTGCCGAATGACTATCTATCTGTGTGATAGAAGCCGAGTAGGATACCAGCTATTGTTTAATTGCTTGTCAAGTACTAAAGGTTGGCCACCTTCTGTACTAACTATGCGATATAACAAGTGTTCATGATCATAGTGATCTCTCAATAAATTTTTTTCCTTCTATATGATTGATCAAACTTTGGGAAATAGAAACAGCTGGAAAAAGGAGTAATAAAGTTGCGGTGGTATTCGGAATGGAAACACATTCGTGATACTAAGGTTGACATGGGTATTAAAAGGTTATAGAACGCTAACGAGCCAAAGGTATAACCAGTATAATATTAGGAACGGAAGGTGATAGCGATTACGAACTGGAAAAGAATGGGTATTGAGAAGCAAAAGCTCTAATGCTAAAAGCTATAATGAGAGTCTGTGCAATAGACTTGAAAGAATTTGGAATGATCACTTAACGCGAATTAAGTTATCTTACGATAATAGATCATATGTCAGTATTGAGATATCGCCTTATGAGATCCTTGAGGGAAGACAATGTCGATCTCCCTTATGTTAGGATGAAGTTGTAGAGCGCAAGATGCTCGGACCCGCAGTAGTCCAAAGGACCAGGGATATAATAGATCTAATTAGAGGACGGCTGGTAGTAACCCAAGATGGACATAAGAGGTATGCTGATTTGACTCAAAAAGGACAAAGAGTATGAAATAGGGGACCTAGAAATGTTATAGGTATCCTTTGGAAAGGATTGATGAGATTCGGAAAGAAAGGAAAGCTAAGTCCACAATTTGTCGGACCCTTGGATATATTAAGACGTTTTGGGAAGATAGCATATAAGCTAGCCCTACCCCCGAACATGTAGCAAGTCATAACGTGTTTCACGTATCAATGTTAAGGAAGTGTAATTCGGATGCCAGACAAATAGGGGCATATGAGCGCATAGACATGCAACCCGACGTAACCTATAGGGAGCAACCAGAAAGGGTTATAGATCGAAAAGGAACAAGTGCTTAGGAGAAGGGTTATCAAACTAGTCAGAGTTTGATGGAAGAACCACAATGTGGGAAAATTTACTCGAGAGTTAGAAAGTGCAATGTTAAAAAAAAAGAAAAAGAGTATCCCTATTCATTTTCTATCTGATTCCGGGACGGAATCCTTTTAAGGAGGGGAGACTGTAATAACCCCAATTTTTGGAAATTTTTGAAACCCTTATGAATAGTGTTTTTGCTGAATGAGAAAACTTTTCATGCCACACTATGTAGGGGTTCTGTTATGGATATTCAGAGATATTATTAGTACTCTATGTGGTATATAAGTGTATGTAAAGATCGTCAGAATCCAATTTCCGAACAATTTGATTTTCCCGGAAATCCACTAGATACGGAAAGAATTGAGTATAAGGTAACAGGATAAAAGGATTATAATAGAGGATCATAAAAAGGAATATAATGTATTGAGAAAGGTTAAGGGAACCTAAGTAATAAGATCTGGGGTATGATCCCTCAAACGATAAACGAAAATGAAAGTTAAGTGAACCGTATAACAGATCAGCGGTTATTAGGCAAACAATTAGGAAGTTAATCAAAGGGATTAGAGAGAGAGATGTCACCCAACCAATGAGAAGAGGACAAGGAGGGAAAGATGACATCACCACATGACATAGGCATGACATGGGAAGGAAGGAGATGTGGTGGCTTTTTAACCACACAAAATCAAGGGCAAATAGGTAATTAACTAAATCAAACACAAAATCAAACCAACCAAGCCAAGCAAATCATCTTCATCAAAAAAATCAAAAAGAAACCAAGGCATTGTTCTTCATAGCTCTCGGCTTTTTACTATTGCAAAAGGCAAGAAATTCAAAACTCAAGATCCAAGCCTCCTAAATTGGTGAGTTAATTCCCTAATCATCTTTATGCTTAGTTAGGGCTATATCATGAGTTTAAGCCATCAATTCCTTCTCAATCTTCTTCATTTAATCAATGAAGAAGACAATTAATAGTGTTTTCAAGTTTTTAACTTGAAATCTTTCTTGTTTTCCTTGAAGATCCAAGCATTCCTAAGACTTCTCAAAGCTTCTTAAGGCTTCCTAGCTACTCCCACCACTTCAAGGAAGGTATATCATCTCCAAACCCTAGATTCCTATGTATTATAAGATGATTTTGGTTATTATGGTGATATTGTAGCTTAATGTTTGTGATTTAGAGTTTGGGATTGAAATGGTATTGAAATGGAATGGTAAATCTTGTTGTTTTGGTTAAAAGAATGTAGTATAGTTAAAATTTAAACTTAGGCATAAGTATGAATGTTAAAATTGAATTGGTTGGGGCTGATATGATGTGATAAGGATGGATGTTGGTTGTATGTTGGATTTGAGGTTGAATTGGGTTGGTTTTGAATGGTTTAAAATTGGGAAATCACGTAAACATAGCCGTCGTAACGTCCGATTTTCTTTAGACTGTTTTTGTGCATAACATTAGGACCCTATAACCCCCTGCTAGATTTTGACCATTGCCATTTTTAGATAGTTCGTGTTACGAGCTTCGTTTTGATATGTAGTTCGTTCGATTCCGATGAACGGTTTAGGAGAAACGGCCGTTTTAAGTAACGACGTTTCGCGAACGAACCCTTACCCCTCGCCTTACTTTGAAACATAGGTTAAAGACCTTAAAGGACTAATTGAAGTATGAAACATTTATGTAAGGTGTAATAGGCATTTGGTAAGACACTCGCGAAGGAATCGCCTTAAAACTCATAATGGTTAATTTATTAAAAATGGTGGAGCCGAGGGTACTCGGGTGACTTAAGAGAATCAGTAAGCGCAAAACGAGCGTTAGAGTCTGAGTTGGTTAGAGTATAGATTTACAAGTGACTTTGGTTTAATTCTAACTTACTTGTTGTTTATAGGTTACCAGACTCGTCCCGAGCCATTCGTAACCCCCAGTCGCTTAGGCAAGTTTTCTACCCGTTATACTGTTGTGGTGATGTATATGTGTATATGCATTATCTTGTGATAGTGCATGATTGTTATTAGCAAATTTGGCGATATATTGGAGCATGCTGATATGGTATATATGCATGTCTGTTTCGTAATCTGGTTATCTATCTGTTGATTTCAATGCTTATAGTTGCATAATACCTATGCTAGAAATAAGCAAGTAGTTGCGTATACCCTTAGTATAGGGAATAAAAGGTGAACATATTTCTAAACCGGGAGTCGATGTTCCCGAGTATATTATATATATATATATATTTATATATATATATGGATATAGTTTTTAAAACTATTGATCAAATAAGGTTTATTCGATACCTTTATTTTATTATTTGAATATTATTTGAATATTCATTCGAGGGCTTATGACTGAGTTCATTTTATTATTTGAATATTATTTGAATATTCATTCGAGGGCTTATGACTCAGTTCATTTTATTATTGAATATTATTTCGAATATTTATTCGAGGGCTTATGACTCCTTTATATTATTATTGAATATTACTTGGATATTCATTTGAGGATGTATGACTCCTTTATATTATTATTGAATATTACTTGGATATTCATTCGAGGATGTATGACTCCTTTATTTTATGAATATTATTTGTAGTATTCATTCGAGGTATTATGACTCCGCTTATTACTTAATAATATTCTTTATTGTATTAAAGAATAAGGTGTCGATAATCAAACTTATTTTTGATTATTCAAGTAAAGATATTACTTTCATATAAGTATATCTTTGATTATTTGCTATTCATTTCAAGTATAATTTTTCCAACTTCTACCTCAATTATTCTTTATGGGAATATTATTTAAATAATAATATTCAGATATTTCTTTCATATTGGGACTGATTTATTTTATAAATCAGCATTACTCCAAACATTCTTAAAAAATGTTTTCGAGTCTTCAAAATGAATTTAAAAGGTAGAGCGGATCCCAAAACTTGTTTTCAAATTCAAGATCTTCCATTTTAAGGGGACTTGAATACTCGCTCAAAAAAAATCTAAGGGATCCGGCTCTGTGGTGTATTTTATATTCACAACAAGGTTGCAGTTTTGGTAAATGAATTGATTACTTACCCAACGTTCGGGAAGTAAGTCCATCTATTGAGTCGGCATAAGCAACATGGGCTCAGTGGGCGTCCATGATAGTGTAAGTGGCTCAGTGGGAGTCCATCAAATGTATAAGTGGCTGAGTGGCAGTCCAGCATAAGGTCCTATTGCGACCAGGGTGATGACCAGTGGGGAATTCGTCCATCTACTAGTAGAAAAGGTTACTTATTGGTATCTTTGCCTGATCAGCAAGATATCAGGTTTATGCCAAAATTCTTTTCTTTCCAAATTTATTGGATATTGCAATTCTGTTCATACTTTACATGACAGAGGTTTTCAGGAAATGTATATATATATATATAGGTGTATATATATGTCAGGACTTAATGAAGTATCTCGTAACTTCATTATTTATAATGATATTCAAAGATTGAATCTATTCAAATCTTGTCTTGTAGTCTCATCTATGTGATGAACTTTTGAAACTGATTATAACTTGAACGGTGGTAGTTCAAGTAGTATTTGGGAAAGATATAAGTATATTGGGGTATCTTGTAACTTTGTCTTTTAAACTTATATCTAATTAATAATTGTCTTATGAATGACAAAGATTTTCAGAAAAACGTTGAGACAAGGTTAGATATATGAGATCACCTTGCAACGATATTTTTTATACAGTTATACACTGGGACTTTGTGTATATTATGCATGGAAGAGGACTTCCAATATTTTGAAAAGTATATATGTATATATATATATATACTGAATATTTTGCGACTTCATCGCATTAAGATATCAACTTGGTTCATTTCTTTTGACCAAGACTTTCATGAGTACTATGAGAAGGCTCATATATTGTTAATCATTATACATATTATTTTGGTGGGCTTGCTGCTCACCCTTGCTTTCTTCTTTCAACACACAACAACAGATAGAAAAGATGAACACGACCAAGCTCCCGATTCGCAAGCGATTAGGAAACGTTCTGCAGTTTCCTATAGGCGTTGATGTCGCTGTAGCTGAGGTAGGAACTACCAATAGGCTAGGCTTTCAACTTTTGATGTACCAGACTTATGTATCTTTATCAATTGTAATAATGGCAAAGAAATGTAAATCTATTCAGAAACCTTTTTAAGGTGTATTGACATATAATTGTGGAATAAAATGACTTGTGATTATTTTTGGATATTCATCTCTGAGACTATAACTTGTGGTGTGTGTGTTTATTGTGGGGTCACAGTACAGAGTAGTTGATTGTGTATTAAGATTGGGTGTTATTAAGGGAAATGGAACTCGTGACAACCCGGATCCCCGACCCCGGATTTGGGGGTGTTACACCTATTGGAGGAGCCAAGATAGAAATAAGTCTAGGGACTAAAGTTTTAACCTTTAATCCGAATGGAAAGAAAATTGGGTTTCTGGAGCTAGATGATCTATCTCTTGGAAATTGAAAGTTACGTTATCTCAGGGCTACCATCTATCAGTATGATGAATCAACAGATGAACTGAAGGAACATAAATAGAGATTGTAATGGTATTTGGATGTTATGGAAGAGAATCTGCTGAGGAAGTTTCTTGAAGATTTTCTAAAATATGTTAGAGTTCAGAATGAAGAGTAAAGTCTGATATTCACTGAAGTAAGATTGAATATGCATACTTGATTTCTACATTTTGAGGGTTTTGACATCATCAATTGGAACTTATCCATATTTTCATAATGAACAAGTTGAAGGAGATTGTTAGGAGCAATTGTGATATCAAGTAGAAACTATCAGAAGTTCACATCAGAACTTATATCAATGGATGATGATGTCAACGGATAATATAATCAGTATTTTGTCACATCAGTTGATCTTCGATAAGGAAATAGGAACTCAAGGCGGTGAAGGACTTTATCTCAGAAACATTGTATTAGCTTTCCTTGTTGTTAATAGAATAGGATTCCTTATACATTGTGTAGTTGTGCTCTATAAAAAGCACATATTAAGTTTTATGCTATATGCATTGAGAACATTGTTATATCTTTCGCATAACCTAGCAGCTCTCAAGGATAATTGTTCATCCTTTCGAGAGAGTACGTTTGTAATCAGTTTTTATCTGTTAATATAAAAATTGTTGATTTTGTTGAAGCTTTGTCGAATTGATTGTATTAACTTTATTCACCCCCCCCCTCTACAGTTGATTCAGGGACTAACATTAAGTTATATTAAAATGAGGTACAGCATAATTGTTGGTATCTAAATACTTGACAAGTATCAAACCATGATATATTCCTAATATTTTGTTGTAGATAATTGTGAGATTTTAAGTTCTAGTGAATCTATATGAGTTGTTATATCTGAAAGATTGACTACAATTTGAAATCAGCAGCATAGTCATTCTTATAAGATTAATTTTTAATAAACATGTTGTTGATAATAATTGTATAAAGATAGATTATGGAGCTTTTGACATGAATGAGAATTGCTTAGACTTTACCATAAGTGATCATTGCTTTTATAAAAACTCATTCATATTAAAAGATAAAATGTTTCTTTCTCTTCTTAATACTGGTAGGCCATGAGTTTGTGTCTTTGTCAAATGAAAAGACATGTTTATTTATCTTTCATGCATAAAAACAAACTTGTGCACTTAAATAATTTTAAGAGAAAAATCAAACTTCTTTCTATAGCGGTGATTACTTATTTCATGAAAATCTTTGTGAAATCACTATAGTGTATCATTTATTTCAAAATATTAAATGTATAATTTTCATTCATTATAGGTTCTAAGTGCATTTTATCTCTACATTGCCATATATTCTGTGATGCAGGTTCAGCCTCCAATGGCCTTCTTTCATTTGGTAGTCATGAGGTTGAAAATCCACAACTTTTATCCCATACTGTAAAGATAAAAAGAGAAACAGAGCCAACTAACACTCTCTTACCACTAAAATGAAATATGAATGAGCATGAGGGAGAAAGTGCCTTAATCACCACATAAGGAAGGTTCTGAAATCAACCAAGCAGCTATGTCTCCTATAAAGTTGAGTAATATTAAAAAACTGAGGCACCTGCTAGCCCCCATACATCTTCTCAAAAAGATGTAATGGCTGAAAAGGCACAAAAACAGTTATTAGATTCATCCTCTCAACAGGGTGCATCAATTGAAATTCGTTTGTCGTCTAGGGTATCCGATGTAGTGACACCACCTCAAATACAAACAATTCTTGATGCACAAGGTGAGGTTATATACACAAAGGAAAAGTTGACGGAAATAAGAGTATTGACCATTTTAAGGTCAGATTCGATTGTTCAAGGTTCTTTAATAGACCAATTACCTTTACAGCTGTTTGGAGAGGATACTGATCCAATAGCCATATATCAGTGGTCAACGTCTACCTCTCCAGGCTTAAATCCCCTGGATACAGCTGCGGATAATGGGTCTGACATAGGCGTAGATCGGAAACTTGTTGACAATGATTCAGATTTACTTGATGAGTCACAAGGAAATGTCTTCAAAGACATTAGAAGGAAACTTTGACCTTTATGCTAAATTCTTTGGATCATTATTTACCTTCCCAGAGTTCAAATATGGAACCCTCAAAGGGAAACTAGCAACTTATAGATTATGACTCAGATTCATCTGACGAGTCCAACATGGATGAGGATTTATGAACTCCCACTGCACCACCTATGACATCCTTAAGGATGGCTAAAATGATTTCCTTGCAGGTATGGCTGGATTTTGGAGCTATGAGAGGAGTGATACACTTGTGAAAATGAGTGTAAACACAAGTGGAGAGAAGAGCGAAACACTTATGAGGTACATAAAATAGAAACACACACTCTCAGTGAGGAAGAAAGAGAAATACCAAATCTTATTCCCTTTTCCTGAATATGGTTCGTAATAGTTCGGGACCTAACACTAGTTGGGGCCTAACATTTGTGATTTTATAGTTGGGAGGTATAAGAATGTGGAAAGGTTGGTTAATAGGATGATCAACGGTGAAGCCATTTTTGCAGTATGAAAAGGACATGGTTGATCAGACTATGACTTTCTATTTCTTTTATAAACAAGTAAAATATGAGAACTCCTTCAGCCAACAATATACATTCCATCTCTTATTCCAAGGGGAAGCAGTGTTACATAAAAGTTTGGATAAAAATTTGGAGGATTCCTCAACTAAGAGGGAGAAATGGCATGTGGTAGGAAAAAGGTAAAGCATATGTACACTGTACACCACACCACACCATTTTTGTATGAAACTACAGATCCTATTGTACGGGAGAGGTGGTAAAAACGAAGGTGATTTCCTAGTGATTGGAAGAAGTTGATGGGTTCATCACTATTCTTCGTAAGAGGAGAAGCTATATTCCTAAAGGGGAGTACCATTGGTTTTTATCTGCATTGTATGGGAGACGTGGTAAACAAAAGTGATCTCATTTAAGCAGTTGACTCTTATAGGGGGAGAAGCAAGATAGATATGTGCTTCTCAATAGAAAATATGGTTATACAAAAGAAGCTGATGATGATTAGTTCAAGACTGAGAAGTGTTATCTTGCATAGATTTGAAGAACCATTAAATTGAAGATGATATCACTTGAAGGTCAGTTCAGTGCTAGAGGAACAAGCATCTTTCATTTCAGTTACTCAAGAAATATGGAAATGCAGAATTTGATCCAAAAAACCGGTAGCATTATTTACAAGTCCTGGTATTTTACTTTTTCAATTTTTTAGTTGAGTTATCCTCTCTATTAATTTATATGTTTGATTTAACAATCAAATAGGGGAATATTGTTGGTGAGATTGTGAAACTGTATGAACAGTAGATGTGATAACTTAACACTAGAACAAGGAAGGTAAACAATACTACATCTACACAAGAAATCAGGAAGAAATGAAGACAAGGAAAATACAACGAATCTAAAGATTAGAAGAAGGCTTGAAGTCTGTTTACAGGTCACTAAAAGAAGTTCATTAATATGTTCATTCCTCGGTAAAAAAAGGTTAAAGACTTTCAGGGCTTCAGAAATGATGAAGATTCAATATAAAAGTGCCACCAGAAGATTTTAGTGTATCAGTATTGATTAAAGATAGACAGTGTTTAAAGCATAGGAATCTGAAGAATTCAAGACAGGGTATAGACAGAGGTTGAAGAAGACAGGTGCGGTTTAGAAGTAATAATTACTGAAAAGAGTTTATTTATATGTTCAAGCATCAGTGAAGAACAATGAATGAAGTATTCAAGATTTTAGTATCAATGAAGACGTTGTCTAAGTACCAAAGAAGATTCCAGTGAAAGTAAAATTATTTATTGACAGTCAATGTTCGAAGCGATAAGGTTGTTGCTAGCTTAACAATGATTTGAGAAGATTATAGTACAAAGGCCTGAGAGCGAAACTAGTCACCTGTGAACCAAACAATTGCACTAGGTGTCAGTGATTCGTGAAGGAATACTAAGTACTATCATTAAGAAGATTGTTAAGTGAGTATTCGTATCTGGATATGAAGGTTATATAGTTTATACGAAGACTTGAAGATGAGACAGTTTAAGGGTTACAACGTTCTATAGAATGTAAGTCAGAGTGATCACTATCTTGTAGTAGGAGTTACCATAGCCACTCTATTTCTTAGAAGGAGAAATAACCTTGAAGTATAGATCAAAATCTAAGTACCAGAGTTGATTTTGACCTAGTAGGAGCAACAGGGAAGAAATGGGAAAAGAAAATATCTTAAAAATGCATGTTGTTCCTTGTGGTCGCAACTCAGGTTTTTTTTAAAGCAAAAGTGCCTTATGGTCGTAACTAAAGATTCCTAGAGTGATTAGGGTCACAACTAAGGCCTACAAGGGGAGCTAGGGTCGCAACTAAGGCCCCCAAGGGGAGCTAGGGTCGCAACTCAGAAAATATTCTAAAGCAAAAGCTCCCTTATAGTCACCACTTAGAAAATCAGTAGAAAAAATAAGTCAAAAACCCTTCCAATGAGTATTCAAGTCACAAGTAAGGTGTGGGCTACCTTGGGGTCGTCACTTAAAGGATAACCAAGAGAAAAATCACCTTGTGCACAAGTAAAGAATAAGTGAAACTCCATGTGGTCGCAACCTAAGAAATAAACTCTCCTAGACGCATGTAACTTTTAGCCACAACTTTATTGATTGAACAATTTATTTACTTGGCTAATATTTAGCCATGTAATTAAGGTTGATATAAAGTCTAAACTTTGAAGCAGAAGAAAAAACAATCAAGAATTGTATTTCTCCATTCATCTTCTCTCTCACGAGAGCTGATGAAATAAGAAACAAAGATACACAGAGAAGCTCAAGGATATTGTATATTCGTTAAACTTCTCACCGGAGAAACGTTATAATACCCTATTTAACTCGTGTATATTCATAAGGGTATTATAATCATTATCCGGTAATTAGATCCTTAGAAAAATAAAAATCTAGGTCATTATATAATTTTTAATTTGTATATCTTTGTAAAAGCAAGAACATTATTGTTCTTGGATTATAGCCGGTTATTTTATTTACCGGAGTGTAGCAACACCCCTGAGGATTTATATATGAATATATACTTCCCCGAATATTTTGTGTTCATTAATTTATTGTCCTAAACACTATTCACCTCAAGAACACGGAACCACTAACCAAACACTAAATTATATATCCGCAAAAGATTTGAAAGAATTTTTTAATTTGGTGAGTATCGTATTCAACTCCCCCTTCCACGATACTTCGGGACCTAACAACTAAAAAAAGAAATACTTTGAGTTGCTCAAACCAAGAGAGAAGGCTTTCATAACTTAAGAAAATGATTGGGCAACTGATGGAGATGATGCAGATGAATACTTGAACTATGCCAACCTTGCTCTCATGGCCAAGTCAGATGAAATAGAGGTTAGCTCATCTAGTAATCATATTAGGTCCTTAATCAACTGTAGAGGGGGGTGAATACAGTTTATGTAAACAATTCGACAACAATTAACAGAATCAACAGTTTTTATATTAACAGATAAAAATTGATTGTAAAAGTACTCTCTCAAAGGATGACCAATTATCCTTGAGAGCTGCTAGGTTATCGGAAAGATATAATAATTCGTTAACTTATAAAGAGTAAACCTAATCTATGCTTATATAGTGCACAGTTACACAATCAATAAGGAATCCTATTCTATTATAATAAGGAAACCTAATACATATCCATGTATGATTGCTTCTGATATAAAGTCCTTCACCGCCTTGAATTCTGCAATCCTTTTCCTTCTCGAATATCTACTGAAGTGACTAAGTCCTGATGACATCAAATTCTGAACATCAAGTACTAATAGATAAGTATTGATGTCGTCACCTTTAGTAAATACTTATATTAAGTTATGATAATAAACTCTGATAGTTTATATCCTGATATCATCAATTATATCAAACAATCTCCCCCAACTTGTGCATTATATAATTATGTACAAGTTCTAATTGGTGATGTCAAAAACTATCTAAATGCAAAAATCAAATAAACATATACATCTTGCAGACAACGATTAAAAGACTTTATTCTTCATTCTGAACTTTAATACAGTCTAGAGCTTCTTCAAGAAACCTCCTCGGCAGATTTTCTTCCATTACATCCAAGTACCATTACATCCTCTATTTGTGTTCTCTTAGCTCATCTGTTGATCATCATTTTGAAGATGGCTGCCCTGAGATCATGTAGCTTTGAATTTCCAAGTGATAGATCATCCAGTTCCAGAAATCCAATCTTCTTTCCATCAAGATTAAAAGTTAAGACTTCCCTTCCTAGACTCATTTCTATCTTAGCTCCTGCAACAGGCATATCAACAACATACTCAGTTTGATCAATGTACTTTGGAATGTAGTTTAATTTGTAAGTCATTCCTCTCTACTTCAACTGTATCAGGTTCTTTATAAACATAGAGCATCTGGTAGTTACAGGATTAGTTACCTTGAGAATTGTAGCAACAAGATCTAACTCCTACCATGGTTTATCTTTCATCTATTCTTGAGTCAACCTTAATCTCCTCCCAGACTCCAGAATATAGATCATTTTCTCTCCAACAAGATAAATAACAATTTGTACAGATAGGATCTTCTGTAAATCTTCAAGCATCACATTATCTCCAATTTTTATCATATTTACATGCTTCCTTAGAATTAGAGCATCAGCCACAGATGGATCATCACCTAACTTTCCCAGACCACTTGTAAATCCAGGTTTTCTAGCATGAGAAATCCCACTGTAAATCTTCTTTAATGTTTCAGAGGAATCTCTTTTAGGTGTAGGTTTCTTGCTTCCCCATATAAACTTCCCATCTCTTCAAACGTAAGCTTTGGCTTATCAGTATTTAAATTCTCAGAATCAGGATTTGATAACTCAACTTTAATTGGGTTTGAATATTCAACACATGAATAATATCAGAGGTTGTGATTAGTTAAACATCAGGATTTGCTTCTTCATTAACTTGAGCAGAGTCAGAGGTTGACTTCAATTTTTCAGCCCAGTCAGCTCTATGAATCTTCCTTCTTTGATGAGCCTGACTGACTTTTTCTTCTTCAGCAATTTCATCAGTATAGATTGAGCAACTGTATAGATTTGATCTATCAGTATTTGAGATTTAGTTGCCATAAATATTGACTTCCTTTTAGCAATAGCTTTGGCTTTAGGATTTGGTAGCTTGGATTTCTCTTCTATTTTTCTTTCCCCTTATGACTCATGTCAGAATTTAAGATTTCTTGAGATATTAGAGATATTTCAGTATCTTCTTGACTTGCCTCCCTTATAACTACCCCTTTTGTAGGTATGTTAGAAGGATCATCTTCATAAGGATCTTGAGAGATAACAACAACATAAGCATTTGTTATCTTCAAACAATTCTTGAACTCTTCCTCCATCTACCTTAGCTATTCTAGATCAACTGATGGGTTCTCTTTCTCAAATATTCTTCTACTCACCTCAGAGTCAAATCCTTAAATATTTGGGTCCTTGTAGAACAAAGTTGTCTTTTTTCCTTTAACCTTCAAAGTCTGTAAATACTGACTTGCTTCAGTACCGGGTTCTATCTCCAGAATGCCTTGGTCATCATCAACAGTTGTGACTTTCAGAGTTTGTTGAGTTGTTGTAGTCATAGTCAGTTCCTTTGATTGTTCAATTATCCTTTCACTTTTCCTACTTCCTCCACCTTGTCTAGATTGAATTCTAGTGGCTTTTGATGATACACTAGTCCCAACTAGCTCTTCTCCTCTCCTCTTCACAATCTCCTTTCTTCCTCCTTTAGCTCCACCATCAGGATTTGTGTCATCAGCTCCTTTCAAAGTCAGTTGTTTACACTTAGATTAAGCAATATTATCCCCATTTTTGGTATCATCGCCAAGTAATAGAGAAAGAATTAGCTCCATTGAATTTTGAACCTTATCAAGTTATCCAGACATTTGCTCTTGTTTACCTTCCAATCTATCCTGATTGGCTTCAATCTGAGACTGTCTTTGAGGTGCAGGTTCTTGTGGGATTGGATTAGAATCTATAGCTGTTGTATCCCTTTGAGATACAGGTTCTTGTGTGCTTGATCCAGGGAAAAGACCTTTACCTTGTAGCCTCTTGACAGTCTCTTGAACTTGTTCATGAGAAATCCCCATTGCTCTCTTGATTTGCTGCTTCACAGGAGAATCAGACAAATTCACAGGTGCATCAGAATTTGATTGAAAATCAAGATTTGATGTAAATTCCCCTTGTGTCTCCTCAGCAATTTTCTATTTGATCTTGAGCAAGTTTTGATTGTAGTATGCTTTGACCAGTCTTCTTTTCTTTGGCCTTGGGCTTGTACCAGTATCAGTATTTCTGGACTATGAACCAGCATCAGTAGATGTTCCCTCCTCAATTGGTTGTACAAATTGTCTTAGAGAAGAATTAAATGAAAGGTTTTGAAATTTAGAAGATAAGGTAGCATTGTCCTCATCTGAATCTGGTTATAGTCCAGCAAACACAAGCTTCCCCTTGACAGATTCTGAAGGTTTAGAAGAATGAGGAACTTGTGTTGCATCAGCTTTTGACTTTTCTACATCAGGATTTGTTGTCCTTTTAGCCAATTGTTTCTTTCTTTTTACAACAGGTGTCTTTTGGGAGACACCTGAGGTGGCTTCTGTTTTGATTTAAGGGAATAAAAATGAACACTGTGGTCAGGAAAATGGTTGGATGTTCCCTGTTCCATAGTGTCAGAATTTTGAAATTTATTTTTTTAGGCATTTTATTTGACAAAAACACCCATGGATCATAATACTCATGGGATTAACATTAAACCTTTTATTAATTGATTATTTGACACCGGTTGCTCCTTGATATTTTGTATCTTTTCTTCAGCTATACTCAAGTAGAAATCAGTTTCACATGCATTATTAAAATATTCAGAATTTAAACATGCAATGCAAAATAGAAGATGAACAGTCACAAGTTGTAAAGAACTTAAGAGTAAAATAACAATTAACATGCATCATACTTTTAAGAGTAATTAAGCAACATATTTTCATTGATGATAGAAGATGAGTACAAAATACAATTATCAAATAATCCTAACTCCTAAAAGCTAGAATCTACTCAGTCTTCATCTTCTTAGCAGCCTGCTCCTTCTGCATCGCTCGGTGATGGAAGATGCGAGACATATAGACTATAAGAGAAAATATATTCTCTTGCAGCTCTAGAGCTGTCAAGCGTTGGTTCCCTGCCTCTTCAGCCAGTCGGTCTTCTTCAAACCGGACTTCCATTATGAAGAGGTGTAACTCAAGCGGATCATCCCAACAGAGACGATCAAAAACCGACCTTGGAATTTCAGCCGGGTGGAAAATTTGACCATCAATAAGGACCCTTAGTCGAAAAGAGTTGAAATAAAGTCTTCCTTCCTCAGGATTGAGGAATGGCACATATACTCCATGCTTACGAGTACAGAAGTGAGCCATTAAAATGAAGAAGAGGAATTAGAATTTTGGATTTAGAGCTTAGGTGAGGAGAGATTTCTAAGAGATAGGAAGAGTGATTTTATTTGTGAGATGGTTGCGTGATTATATAGAGGAAAAAGTAGAAACGGAAGAGACTCTTTGTTAATCGTGTAATAATTACTACTGTAATAATTACTACCGCATGCATGATCTTACGCGTATCTAGGCAAAAAGCAAAGTCTATTTTCTAAACTCATATTCCCAATATAAAACAGATATTTAATCATTTTTACAGATATGCACATCATTAGTTACCACATGTAAGAAATTAATAATTACTTACCCTTTAACTCACTGCTTATTTAAAATACTGATTAAATATATTTTTTGAATAAATTCAAAATAACATCAGAATATAATAGTCAATCAACGTTTGACCATTATCAGTATTTAAACACATGCTTTCAGGATTTATTAGTCAACTCACCCTTGACCAATATCAGACTTTTATCATATAATCAGAGTTTAACATGCATACAGTATCAGGATTTACTAATCATGAAATATTAAGCATGTATACATGGCATCACATTTTAATATATTTATCAGAGTTTAACAAAACCTGATCTATAGAGAAGATACCACACTCTGATTTGTTATTTGGTCTTGGCAAAGAGTCCAGACTTTGTTCCTTTCAAATTCATTAAGCTCCTCTTGCATTGTTGTAACTCAGTCAGCATCTTGAAGAGCTTCTTCCGCTTTCTTTGGTTTAATTTGAGATAGAAAAAAGTGGTAGAGACATTCATTTTGAGTGGCTTCTTCGGTTCTTACACCACTATCAGGATTTCCAATGATTAAGTCATGTGTGTGTGACTTAGACCATTTTTTTACAGATGGAAGTTGACTTCTTGAAGTAGAATCTCCCTCTTGATCCATGAACTCTATAGTATCTATTTGACTTGTACCACTATCATTTCCTGATGCACCCTTTGAATCAGTATTTCCAGTGCTATCAGTATTTGACCCATCAGTATTTGAGGAATTAGAGTCTGATAAATTATTTACTGATGTTCCTTCAGAAGATTCTGGATTTGAATTATGTTGCTCCCCTTAAACACGTGCTTCAGTATTAGCAGAATTTTCATTGTCATGTGGATCATCAGAGCTTAGAGAGATATCAGGATTTACTATATCAAGACATGTCATTGTATCAGTATTTAGCTGTTCAGCATATGGTACTTCATTTTCAAAAGATACATCATCTAGACCTACATCATAGTCGTCTGCATCTTCTAGACCTGTAATCTTCTTATCATCAAAACATACATGTATGGATTCCATGACTGTCCTTGTTCTCAGTTTATAAACTCTGAAGGCTTTTGTAGACAATGGATATCCCACAAAAATGTCTTCAACAACTTTTAGATCAAATTTTGTAAGCTGTTCTGGATGAGTTTTGAGAATAAAACACTTGCAGCCAAAATATGAAAGTACTTCAGATTTTCTTCTTTCCCTTCACCATCTCAAACGGTGTTTTACCATGCTTGTTGATCAAATTTGCATTTTGTGTGAAGCAAGAAGTTTGCACAACCTCTGCCCAGAAGTAGGTATGCAATCTTGCTTACTCTAGCATGGTTCTTGCAGCTTCTATGAGAGTTCTATTATTTCTTTCAACAACTCCATTTTGTTGTGGAGTTCCGGGAGCAGAAAGTTCTTATTTTATCCCCTTGTATTTACAGAACTCTTCCATAGAACTGTTCTTGAATTCAGTTTCATTATCACTTCTGATGATTTTCACTTTGTATGTTGATCCTTTTTCCAGTTCTCTCACAGGATCAAGAAGAATGGATGGAGATTCATCCTTCGTGTGCAGAAAGTACATCCATATGTATCTTGTATATTCATCAATAATTACAAGTGCATACCCCTTCTTGACAATAGACATAACATTGACTGGACCAAAGAGATCAATATGAAGTAGATGATATGGTTCAAGAATAGAGGATTCAGTTTTACTCTTACAAGATGTTTTCCTTTGTTTGGCTTTCTGGCATGAGTCACATAAGCCATCAAGATTAAATACTGCATTGGGCAATCCTCTCACAAGATCTTTCCACACAAGTTCATTGATATTGTTGAAGTTGAGATGTGAAAGTCTTTTATGCTAGTTCCAGCTATCTTCCACATATGCTCTACTAAGTAGATAAACTTCTGATCCATCAGTATTTGTAGAGACCCTGGCTTCATATAAGTTTTCATGTCTTACACCAGTCATTGCAATCTTGCCATCAGACTTACTGACAATTTCACAATGTTCCTCATAAAAATTCACATGGTAAACTATGTCACAGATTTGACTCACAGTGATCAAATTATGCTTGAGTCTTGCAACCAGAGCTACATTTTTAATGATGACATTTCCAATTTTAATTTTTCCATATCCCAAGAATTTTCCTAAGTTGTCATCTCAATAAGAAACACTTGGGCCAGCCTCCTCCTTAAACTCTGATAGCAGGGATTTATAACCAGTCATATGTCCTGAGCATCCACTGTCCAAGACTAGAGAATTTCTCATGTTACCCTGCAATCAGTATTTAAAATCAATTAGTGTTTTTAAGGACCTAGAATTTCTTGGATCATTTGGCCTTTTTAAGTTTGTTAACATATGTAGCAGAAGACTTCATATCAGAGTTTATGTTAACATTCTTACTATCAGTATTTACACATGCAGGAAATAGATTTTTCTTTATTTAAATAGGGTTTCAGTTCATAATAATCATAATATAAATTGTGATACTCTATACATGTATAAATAGAGTTCCATACACTACCACAATGAAAACAAGGATTATGTGGTTTATATCTAACTGTTCTATTCCTAAACTCTGATTTAGGAGGAATAATATTTATCTCTTTATTCTTCCTAAAAGAATTAGTAAGGTGATTAGTACTATCACAGTTCAAGCATGTCTTTCTAGGTGCATTGGGAACAATTTTATAAGTACCATTTTCATTAAAACCTACTTTAACATTCATGTTTTTCCTAGGCTTTTTTTCCTTGTCTTTCATGTGTAATTCCTTCAGCTTTTGCTTAAGCTGTTTCCGATCCATTAAACCAATATTTAACGATCTTGTGTGAACTTGTTCACTCTTATCAGTATTTAAGTTTGATTTAGGTGCTAAGGTTGTATCTATCTCAAAAACTGACTTAACAACATCAGCACCTGAATTAAACTTAATAGGCTTCATCTGAACCTTAGTATCAGTATTTAATGGTTTAGTTCTCTCAGTATCTTTTCCATTTTTCTTATCAGAATTAGATTTATTAGCATATGCTAATCCTAATCCCCAACAGCCATACTTTAAAATTTTCTGAGTTGTTTTTCCAGAGTTAGTATAAATCTCAATAACCTCTCTTTCTTTAGCTGACTCCTTTTCTAGATAAGCATGTTTCTCAAACAGTTTTTCTTTAACATAAACATCGTTATCTCTTTCTTTTTGAATTTCTAGCATGGAAAGCAACTCAATTTCTAGGTGATCATTCCTTTTCTTCAACTCAGAGTTTTCACTCTTAATTTTATTATTCTCTAAGGTTTGATCCCTATAACTAACATGCAGAGATTTAAGAAACAATCTTAATTCAGAGATACCATCGGTATCAAAAGCAAGGGTGGTTTGAGGTACCTTAAATTCAAAAATGTCAGCCTCAGTTTCAGCATTTTCCATGAGAGCATCGTTAACACCATCATCTGAGTCTGATGAGTCATCCCGGTTTTTCTTCTTTGTGATCAAGGCTTGTTTCTTCTCATTCTTTAGTTTTCCACAGTCAGCTGCAAATTGTCCGATTCCATCACAGTTATAGCATATTTCCTTTGACTTGTCATATTTTCCAAACTTTGATTCCTTCCAATCAGTATTTCTTCTGTCATTCCTCTTATCAGAGTTTGAGGTACTGGAACCCTTTCTGGAAAACCTTTTCCCTTTCTTGAAGTTCTTGTAAACCATCTTCTTGAAGCTTTTGACCAATAAAGGAGCCATTTGTTCTATTTCTTCATTATTTTCATGATCACTATCAGTATGATTCACTATCAGTATTTGAGTCATCACTAGAGTTTGATGACTCAGTATCAGACTTTGCAATCATAGCTTTTCCTTTGGAGTGACAACTCTAAGTGCAATTGGTCTAGTCTTGGATCATTTCCTCTTCCTTCTTTACTCCATCTCTAGTCCATGAGTCTTCAATATACCATAGATCTCATCTAGAGTTGTTTCATCAAGTTCATAATTATCCCTTATTAATGAGACCTTAAAGTCCAACTTTTCAGGGAGTGCAAGTAGAAACTTAAAGTTTGAGTCCTCTAAATCATATTCCTTATTGACAAGAGATAAGTCATTCGATAGCTTTTAAAATATGTCATAGATCTCAGTTAATGACTCATTATCTCTTGAGTCAAAGTGTTCATATTCCTGAGTAAATACTGTTCTCCTGTTTTTCTTGATGGCAGTAGTACCTTGACACTTTACTTCTAAAGAATCCCAAATTTCCTTTTCTATTTTACATCTAATAACCCTATTGGACATAACACTATCAAGACTGTTGTGAAGAATATGTCTTACTTCTGCATCTTTCATAATTGATGAAAGATCTTCAATAGTATAGTCCTTCTTATCTTTATCAACCATCTTCTCATCTTGACCAGCAACTGCTACTGCCAACTTCATTGGCCTATGAGGACCATTATAAATTCTGCTTAGATATTCAGAATCTGTAGCTTCCAAGAACATTACCATCTTAACCTTCCATATTGGATATTCATGAATCTTTAGGATTGGAACCTTGAAAGCCTCATACCTACTCATATTATTGTTAATTTGTAATGTGGCTGAGGGTGGTGGTGGTGGATTCTGTTGTTGTTCTTTTTCTGCCATTAAAGATTAATTTTCAGATCTTAAACTGTTTACATATTAACAGCAAGCTCTGATACCAATTGTTAGGTCCATAATCAACTGTAGAGGGGGGTGAATACAGTTTATGCAAACAATTCGACAACAATTAACAGAATCAACACTTTTTATATTAACAGATAAAAATTGATTATGAAAGTACTCTCTCACAGGATGAACAATTATTCGTGAGAGTTTCTAGATTATCTGAAAGATACAATAGTTCATTAACTCATAAAGAGTAAACGTAATTTATGTTTATATAGTGCACAGATACACAATCGGAATCCTATTATATTATAATAAGGAAACCTAATTCATATCCATGTATGATTGCTTCTGATATAAAGTCCTTCACCGCCTTGAATTCTGCAATACTTTTCCTTCTCGAATATCTACTGAAGTGACTAAGTCCCTAATAACATCAAATACTGATCATCAAGTACTGATAGATATGTACTGATGATGTCACCTTTAGTAAATACTGATATTAAGTTTTGATAATAAACTATGATAGTTTATATCCTGATATTATCAATTATATCCAACAAATCAGGTCATCACTACTAATCTTTCATAACTTTCTAAAGATGAATGCAATAATATTATTAATGACATGTCTGCTGAATTGTATGATTTGCATCCTCACACGTAAATCACTCACTAAAGTGAACACTAGAATTAAAGAGAATAATGTGTTTTTAAGTGATATAAATGCGACATTAGAAACTCGATTTATTGAGTTTAAGAAATTAAAAATTCAGTTTAAAATTGCTAAAGATGAGTTAACAGAATCTTTGAAGAAAGAGGAAATTATGAGAAAAGAGCTTGAACGAGAAAAAAAAGTCATTAAAGCCTGGAAATCTTCTAGGGATGTTAGTGCACAGATTGCCAAAGTTTAAAGAATTGAATCATTTTGTGAAGCAGCCTAGAAGAAAGACAAGAAGAAACTGAACCAAGAGTTAGTTGATGGTCTGTCAACGGATGATGAAGCTTATCCATTGAATGATAAAGCTCATTCATTAAAGGATGAAGCTGATCCATTAAAAGAGATAAAGATCATTAGTCAAGGAAAGATAGAAAGGCTTGATAAGAAATATGGTTCAGTCACAAAGAATTTTATCTCAGGAGAATCAAGTAAAACCAAGGATGTCGGGAAAGTGAATGTAGGGCATCTGTCAATGAAGCAAGTGAATGACAGGTTGGAAAAGATTGAGGTCAAACTAGAATCTAAAAGGAAAACAAACAGGATTGGGAAAATATGTATTAACTAACACAACAACTATACACCTGATAAGTATGCACCTTGAAAAACTTGTGTGAAGTGTGGTAGTGTTAATCATTTATATACTAACTGCAAGTTTGCTATGAATGCACCCATGTATGCACCTCTTTTTTTACATAACATGCCTATGTTACCTATGCATGCCATGCCTATTATGCCTCGACATAATTCACTTGCACATTTTGCTAATATGTCATTTACACAAAATCCTTACTATGCTGCATTTAATATGCCACAAATGCCATATAACATGCCTTTTTTGAAAAACATGTTTACGCAACCTATGCCATATCATGTTAATAATAATATGTTTCATGAATCTCAAATCATGGGTTTCAAATGCCCACTCCAAAAATAAAGGTTGATCTTGAATCATTTAAGTTTAATGGTGGAAAGTCTAAGAAAATTAAGAAGAAAGCTAACAAGGCAGGACCCAAGAAAACTTGGGTACCAAAATCAACTTAATTTGATTTTGATGTGTGGAGGAAAACAAAAAGAACCTATGATATTTGTGTTGGATTTTAATCGCAGCAGAGGCATGGTAAAACACTTTTACACATATAAAATCCAAATAAAAGCATATAAATCGTGATTAAAACATATGAATCGATTACTAACCTTTAATAGCGATCCGAAAGCAACGATCGGAGATCCTTAGCAGCTGCTCCTCAAACGTGAAGCACTCCACCGGTATCCACCAAGCAAACGACGTTAAGGAGGAGGCGGAGGAGGTGGAGAGAATTAGGTTTTTCTAAAAATTTTGGGTTCGGGTTAGAATAAAAATAGGGTTTATAATAGTATATTTATAGGCAAAATTTTCAGCTGAAATTTTCCCATAAAATATTATTATTATTAACCCATTCATTATTCTCATTAATAATTAAAACACCTTTTAATTATTAATCATTTTTCTAAACACTTTAGAAATAATTCTCTCTCTTGATTTAATTTCCAAAAATTAAATTCTTAATTAATAATATTAAGAACATTTCTTAATTAATTTATAATCAATTAAATCTCATTTAATCAATTATTAAATTTGCCAATTAATTATTTATTTCATAAATAAATAATTATCAGCCATTATTAATTAATTCCTCCACCATTAAATCATTCTCTTTTTATGGTGTGACCCTGTAGGTTCAATATTAAGCCGGTAGAAGAAATAAATAATAATAAAACTATTTTATTATTATTTATATAAATTCTCTAATTTAGTAAATATGATTAATTAATTAATCATATTTATTCTACATCGTGAGGGATACTTCTCAGCATATCGCGACTATCCGGATAATATGAATTCACTGCTTAGAATACCAAGAACCTATTCAGTGAATAGTTACCGTACAATAAACTCCTTCTACCCTACAATGTCCTGATTAAATACAAGGCATGGATCTTGTGTCAAGCCTACCTAATTTAATCACTTGCTTACCATTTACTATGCTTAGTTCTATGCAAATTAGAAACTCCTTTCTAATTTCATTCACTCTGGCCAGAGATTCTTGAACTAGCATAAGTGGATCAGCCTTGAACATTTGCTTCCTTCACTGGAAGGGGTAGATCCTTTATTGATCATACACTATCTTCGTGTACAAATTCCTATACCTAGTAGAGCCCTAATAATTGTCCCTGGAGACTAAGAACTAAACCAAAGCATAGTTCAGTATACACAAGATGACTATGATGACCTCAAGTCTAAGGATACTTGTACAACTATCACTATGTGAACAACTGCTGACACGTGAGTGAACTCCATCAGTTGTTCAGCTGTGCGAGTCATATTCAGTGAACTTATTCTATAATAAGCACCTACATACTAGCTATAGTATCACCACACAAATGTCTATGAGAACAGACATCCTTCATAATGAAGCAAGCATAGTATGTACCGATCTTTGCGGATTATTAATTACCAGTTAGTAATCCTATGATCAGGAACTATTTAAGTTTAGAGTTATCATCTTTTAGGTCTCACTATTATGATCTCATCATAATCCATAAAAGCTTTACTCTAAACTATGGTATATCTTATTTAAACACTTAAATAGATAGAGCCCGTAATAAAAACAAAACAAGTCTTTTATTAATATCAATGAAATCAAAACAGATTACATAAAAGTTATTCCTAAATCCTACTACATGATTGGACTTAGGACATATTCCTTTCAATCTCCCACTTGTACTAAAGCCAATCACTCTGGTATCTAATACCCATCTAGTCTTTATGACGATCAAAGTGACTTTCATAAAGTAGCTTTGTGAGTGGGTCTGCTATGTTGTTATGTGTGTCAACTCTATTTCAATACAACACAAGAAATGTTATCGCGCTCCCACTAACCCTTTTGTAGACACATGGTTCATCTACGTTTTTCATAAAATCAAACTCTTTGATTGTCTCATCAAAACGGATGTTCCATCTACGAGAAGCTTGCTTTAAACCACATATGGTTCGCAGCAGCTTACACACTAGGTTTTCATTTCTCTTGGAAAGAAAACCATCTAGCTATTTTCCAGATCTCATAGTCGTAGTAAGCAGCATTTGCAAGAAAAATCCGAACTGATTTTAACAGGGCTACAGGTAAAAGGTTTCATCAAAGTCAATCCATTGCCTTTGTTTGAATCCTTTTACCAAAAGCATGGCCTTAAAGGTCTCCACCTGGCCATCTGCTCCAATCATTCTTTTGTATCCCGTATACATAGATTTCATTCCGGATTTCATGGCACTATGCCATTTCTCCGAGTCAACACTACTCATAGCCTCATTATAGGTCTTAGGGTCGTCTTCATCAATGATTGACAACTCATTATCATTCTCAATGACAAGGTCATAATACCTCTCAGGTTGGCGAGACACTCTCTCTGACCTACGAATGGGCTGTTCCACAGAAGGTTGTTCAGTCAGAACAGGTGTTTCCACTTGATCCGTAGTAGTTTGTGCTTCTTGAACTTTATTAAGTTCAATTTTGCTCCCACTGTTTCCTTCAAGCATAAACTCCTTTTCCAAGAAGGTAGCATGTCTGGAGACAAACACCTGATGATCGGTGTAAAAGTAATACCCTAAAGTCTCTTTAGGATATCCCATAAAACTACATTTTACGGATCGAGATTCCAGCTTATCTGGGTCAACTTTCTTGACATAAGCTGGACATCCCCAAATCTTAACGTCTTTAAGACTCGGTTTCCTTTCTTTCCATATCTCATATGGAGTTTGAGGAACAGATTTGGAAGGCACCTTATTCAGTAAATATGCTGAGGTTTCCAATGCATAACCCCATAGGAATACTGGAAGATTTGCATAGCTCATCATGGACCGAACTATGTCTAACAAAGTTCGATTTCTCCTTTCAGATACCAAGCTGGAGGCGTCCACTGGGAGACTATACCATTTACTTTGAGATAATCCAGAAACTCTCTATTCAAGTATTCACCACCTCGATCTAATTGAAGAATTATAATACTATGTTTGGTTTGTTTCTCCACTTCATACTTATACTCTATGAACTTTTCAAAGGCTTCAGACTTGTGTTTCATCAAACACATATCTGAATCTAGATTTATTATCCATGAAAGTAATGAAGTATGAAATTCCACCCATGGCTTGCGTAGACATTGGTCCACATACATCTGTGTTTACCATTCCTAGCAAATTTGCAGCCCTCTCTCCATGTCTACTAAATAGAGACTGCAGTGACACAATGAAGTGAGATTTTCATCATCCCTTTTCTTTTATTAGTTTGTTCAATCGGAAGTAAATTATGTCACATTTATACAGACCATTATTTAAAGTACCACGTCCATAAAGAATATTATCTCTAAGAATAGAACATTCATTATTCTCAATAATAAATGAAAATCCAGCCAAGTCTAACATGGGAATAGAAATAATATTCCTCAAAATCGAGGGAATAAAATAACAATTATTTAAAACAATAGTCTTGCCCGTAAGCATATGTAAATGAAATGATTCTACATCTTTAGCAGCAACTCTTGCTCCATTTCCCATCAGTAGAATCACCTCCTCTTCCTCAAGAGTCCTACTTCTCCTTATTCCCTGCAACAAATTACAGATATGAGAACCACAGGCGGTATCTAATACCCAAGTAGAAATTTGATTTAATGACATATTCACTTCTATCATGAACATACCTGAATCAGAAGCGGTAGTCTCACTACCCTTCTTCTTCTTCAATTCTGCAAGGTAAACCTTGCAGTTCCTCTTCCAGTGCCCCACCTTGTTACAGTGAAAGCAAACAACTTTGCTCTTGGGGTCTTCAGCTTTTGGTGGAACCGGCATTTTCTCACCTACTTTCTTCTTCTTGGAAGGGTTCCTCTTCCTTTTCTTAGGATTGGAACCTTCACCAATTAGAAGAACAGAACTCTTCTTAGGGGGAAAATTCGATTCCGCAGTCTTCAACATGTTGTGGAGTTCAGGCAGGCTGACATCCAACTTATTCATGTGAAAGTTCACAACAAACTGCGAGAACGAACTCGGAAGCGATTGCAAGACCAAGTCTTGGCTCAGCTCCCCATCCATGGTAAAACCAAGTTGTCCAAGACGTTCAATCAAATTGATCATCTTAAGTACATGGTCATTCACAGATGATCCCTCAGACATCCTACAACCGAACAGCTCCTTCGATATCTCATATTGAGTTGTCCTCCCTGCCACATCATACAACTCTTGTAGATGCATGAGGATAGTGTGAGCATCCATATGCTCATGTTGCTTCTATAGCTCAATGTTCATGGAAGCTAGCATGATGCATTGAGCAACATTTGCATCATCTACCCACTTACGATACACAACATGTTCATCATTATGTGCATCACTAGCATGTTCAGTAGGCTTAGGTGAGTCAATCACGTATTCCAGCTTCTCAATCCTGAGAACAATTCTCAAGTTTCGAAGCCAGTCAGCATAATTAGGACCAGTCAACTTGTGAGCATCCAGTATGCACCTGAGTGATAGTGCAGAAGACATAATGTATATTGTAAATCTGTAAATGATAAACACATAACAACACTTAGCAAATATTCGATTTCATTTTAAAACACTATATGAATCGGGTCTTTATTCATAAGTGGCTCCCACTAGTTTATCTAATTTATACAACCCCCTACGTGAAAAATTAAGCATTCATAATGCTAGTGGGAATAGGGATCCTACATTCCATTACACAACCCCGGCTGTAGCACGAACCGCCATGTAATGTTCAATAGGCAGAAAACTCTTGTCAATTACATCTTATGTTATTCCCTAATCAAACTTTAGCCTCTTGAATAATTGAGTCACGGCTGTGGCACGACAAACTCAATATTCTAAGTCAAGTCTAACCCAACATTCCGTATAATTGAATCAGTCCCCAACGGCCCACGGCTGTGGCACGTACCGACCTTTAGATTCTAATTCAATGTACACATCT
The DNA here is from genome assembly GCF_009905375.1 of Apium graveolens. Lineage (NCBI taxonomy): Eukaryota > Viridiplantae > Streptophyta > Magnoliopsida > Apiales > Apiaceae > Apium > Apium graveolens. The sequence goes on along the minus strand of NC_133654.1, from coordinate 152,062,895 downwards.
CTATGTAATAGACAAGTATATCTTATTTCGAAATCAAAGCCCTCGGCTGTAGCACGAACCGACAATGATTCAGAAATAAGAACTACTTTTCTATCATGTTGGAAGGCTATGACCGACACAAGCCCGTTGTGTCATTGGCCAATTACTACTTGATATTATTTAATTTTAGAGGGATTATATTACGTTACAATCATAATCATATTATAAAGAGATTCTTCCTTTTAAATTAAATATTTCAAAATCAATAATCAGATGATTCCCAGATCGGGTGGAGCATTGTCAAGAGGCGTCACTTAATAACCCTTTCTTACAGATAGAAATCTGTTGTTGACTGAATCATCCTTTCTCTCATATCGAAAATTCATATTCAATTACGTGTTTCATAAACACAAGAATCTCATGATTGTATTCATAATATTATTATTTAGGTTATGAAACAATTTCGCTATACTAGGTTATCTAACAAACGCCTTATGTTCATTTAAGTTCACCTAAATCTATCATCGCATGATAAACTAAGCATATATCACATATATCAACATGAATAAACATCAAGTTAGGCATGTTACATCATCTAGCATATTGTTCTAAGCATTATACATCTCTATGTATCACATGAAGCATTTAAAAGCAGTTAAAACAGTTAAAAACAGCTTTAAAACACTTTCAGAAATATAAACAGTTCAAAACTTTTATATAAACTAAAATTTGATCACTCCATTAGATCCGTCTCGGAAAAACGAATCCAACGATATATTGCACGCCCAAAACGGAGTTACGAAACTCCCAAAAAATCAAATTTAAAAATAACAGATGGGCTGTAACGCATTACAGGAACGCGTTACAGCTCTGTAACGCATTCCGGTGATGCGTTACAACCCTTTTAAGCCATTAAAAGGTGTAACGCATTCCGCGAATGCGCCACAGGGTGTAACGCATTCCCGGAATGCGCGACACCCTCCCCCCCCCCCCCCCCCCCCGCGCGCGCGCATGCGCCACACGCGCCTGCGGCAGCCGCCTGACAGCTTCTTCTCGATCGCCGTGTCTGTCTTCTCTGTACCTTTCTTTACTTTAATGCATTCAACAATACAGCAAAAACAACACAAATATATATATACATAATTGAATATATATATATACTTATCTAATTACGAATTATTAATGATATAACTTCAAAAATTCATAATAAAAAATCTATACATCATAAAATTATGAAAAAAATACCCAGACGATCTACAACACTTGTAGAACCCAGATCAACATTCCAAATTATTCTGAGAAACGATTTCTCATCAGACAAAATTAATCCATGATAAAACTTGTAAAAATCATAATTAATTCATACAAGCACATAAAATTCTGAAATTTTTACCACAGATCTATATGCATACAACCTATGCTCTGATACCATTGATGGATTTTAATCGCAGCGGAGGCATGGTAAAATACTTTTACACATATAAAATCCAAATAAAAGCATATAAATTGTGACTAAAACATATGAATCGATTAATAACCTTTAATAGCGATCCGAAAGCAATGATCGGAGATCCTTAGCAGCTGCTGCTCAAACGTGAAGCACTCCACCGGTATCCACCAAGAAAACGACGTTAAGGAGGAGGAGGAGGTGGAGAGAATTAGGTTTTTCTAAAAGTTTTGGGTTCGGGTTAGAATAAAAATAGGGTTTATAATAGTATATTTATAGGCAAAATTTTCAGCTGAAATTTTCCCATAAAATATTATTATTATTAACCCATTTATTATTCTCATTAATAATTAAAACACCTTTTAATTATTAATCCTTTGTCTAAACACTTTAGAAATAATTCTCTCTCTTGATTTAATTTCCAAAAATTAAATTCTTAATTAATAATATTAAGAACTTTTCTTAATTAATTTATAATCAATTAAATCTAATTTAATCAATTATTAAATTTGCCAATTAATTATTTATTTCATAAATAAATAATTACCAGCCATTATTAATTAATTCCTCCACCATTAAATCATTCTCTTTTTATGGTGTGACCCTGTAGGTTCAATATTAAGCCGGTAGTAGAAATAAATAATAATAAAACTATTTTATCATTATTTATATAAATTCTCTAATTTATTAAATATGATTAATTAATTAATCATATTTATTCTACATCGTGAGGGATACTTCTCAGCATATCGCGACTATCCGGATAATATGAATTCACTGCTTAGAATACCAAAAATCTATTCAGTGAATAGTTACCGTACAATAAACTCCTTCTACCCTACAATGTCCTGATTAAATACAAGGCATGGATCTTGTGTCAAGCCTATTTAATTTAATCATTTGCTTACCATTTACTATGCTTAGTTCTATGCAAATTAGAAACTCCTTTCTAATTTCATTCACTCTGGCCAGAGATTCCTGAACTAGCATAAGTGGATCAGCCTTGAACATTCGCTTCCTTCACTGGAAGGGGTAGATCCTTTATTGATCATACACTATCTTCGTGTACAAATTCCTATACCTAGTAGAGCCCTAATAATTGTCCCTGGAGACTAAGAACTAAACCAAAGCATAGTTCAGTGTACACAAGATGACTATGATGACCTCAAGTCTAAGGATACTTGTACAACTATCACTATGTGAACAACTGCTGACACGTGAGTGAACTCCATCAGTTGTTCAGCTGTGCGAGTCATGTTCAGTGAACTTATTCTATAATAAGCACCTACATACTAGCTATAGTGTCACCACACAAATGTCTATGAGAACAGACATCCTTCATAATGAAGCAAGCATAGTATGTACCGATCTTTGTGGATTATTAATTACCAGTTAGTAATCCTATGATCAGGAACTATTTAAGTTTAGAGTTATCATCTTTTAGGTCTCACTATTATGATCTCATCATAATCCATAAAAGCTTTACTCTAAACTATGGTATATCTTATTTAAACACTTAAATAGATAGAGCCCGTAATAAAAATAAAACAAGTCCTTTATTAATATCAATGAAATCAAAACAGATTACATAAAAGTTATTCCTAAATCCTAATACATGATTGGACTTAGGACATATTCCTTTCAATTTGGACAGTGGATACTCAAGACATATGACCGGAGATTCCACCCTACTCAGAGAGTTCAAGGAAAGAGCTAGCCCAAACATTACCTTTGGAGATGATAACAAAGGATATACTATAGAATATGGCTTGATTTCAAAAGGGAATGTCATCATTGATAAAGTTGCACTAGTTGATGGACTCAAACATAATCTATTGAGTGTCAGCCAACTGTGTGACAAAGGCAACTCAGTTACCTTTAGTTCTGAAGCCTATGTTGTCACTTGCAAAAAGGACAGCAATGTGGTTCTTGCTGGAGTAAGAAGAGGAAATGTGTACTTAGCTGACTTCAACTCTACAAATACAGATTCAATCACTTTTCTTTTCAGCAAAGCAAGTTAAGATGAAAGTTGGTTATGGCACAAGAAGCTATCTCATTTAAATTTCAAGATAATGAATGAATTGGTCAGCAAAGACCTTGTTAGAGGCATTCCACAAGTTGAATATTCAAAGGATATACTATGTGGTGCTTTTCAGAAAGGAAAGTAAATGAAAGCATCATTCAAGAGGAAGCTTGAAATAACAATTGATGAACCATTACAACTACTACATATAGATTTATTTGGACCAGTCAATATATTGTCACTTTCTAAGAAGAGATATTGACTAGTGATTGTAGATGATTATTCTAAATTCTCATGGACATATTTTCTTGGATCAAAGGATGAATTAAGTGAAATCATCATCAATCACATCAGGCAAGTCAACAATAATCATGATCTCAAAGTTAGAAAAATCAGGAGTGACAATGGAAACGAGTTCAAGAATTCTATAATGAGATTGTTTTGTGCAGAAAATGGAATCATGCATGAGTTCTCAGCTCTAAGGACACCACAATAAAATGGAATGGGTGAGAGAAAGAACATATCATTAATTGATGCTGCAAGAACTATGCTAGAAGAATCAAAGTTATCAACTTATTTCTGGGTTGAGGCTGTCAACACTGCATGTTACACTCAGAATATTTCTTTGATCAATCAAACCAAAGGCATGACTCATTATCAATTGTTCAAGAGAAAGAAGCCAACACTGAACTTTTTTCATGTTTTTGGATGCAAGTGTTATATTCTAAGGAATCAAGCTGACCAACATGGAAAGTTTGATGCAAAAGCTGATGAAGGTATCTTTGTTGAATATATTGTTGGAAAAGCATATGGAGTCTACAATCTGAGAACCAACATTGTTATGGAATCTGTACATGTTATGTTTGATGATAAAAAGATTGAAGGACTGCAAGATGAAGCTTTCCATGAAATCCTCAAATTTGATAATGTTGAGACACATTATGATGATAGTGATGATGAAAGTGATCAAGAAGTAATGACAAAAGAATATTCAAATGAAGCAACAGCAGTTGATGCACGGAGTGCTGCATCTATTGAAAGACAAATTGCAGCATCCATTGAAAGACAAGGAACTGCACCTGTTAAAAGACAAAGTGCATCATCTGTTGAAAGAAAGAATACAGCATCCGTTGATGATCATTCTTCAATAGGCGTTGAAAGTCATTCTAGATCATTGTTTGAAAACACCCCATATTCAAATCAAAGATCCACCAACTCGGGGGAGTGTCATCTAGTCAACACAGTCACACATCAAGACACCAATGAGGGCACTTCATCTAGAATAAATCTACCACCTAAAAAAATGGACTAAGGATCATCCATTTGAACTAATCATTGGTGATGAAATATCTAGAGTGCAAACAAGAAGAGCAACTCAAGATGAATGTCTATACAATAGCTTCCTATCACAGGAAAAAACCAAAGAAGGTAGAAGAGGCTCTAATGGATCAGGATTGGGTTTTAGCTATGCAAGAAGAGCTAAATCAATTTGAGAGAAACAAAGTATGGAAGCTGATACCCAAATCTAAAAACAAGAATTCTATTGACACTAAGTGGGTATTCAGTAATAAGATGGATAAAAATGGCATATTCATAAAGAGAAAAGCTAGATTGGTTTCCAAGGGTACTCTCAATAAGAGGGAATAGATTTTGATGAGACATTTGCTCCAGTTGCAATACTTGAAACTATCAGAATCTTTCTAGCCTATACAGCCCATGCCAATTTCAAATTCTATCAAATGGATGTAAAAAGTGCATTTCTGAATGGATAATTGGAGGAGGACGTTTATGTCAACCAACCTCCAGGTTTTGAAGACCCTAATTTTCAAGACTATGTTTACTATCTATTGAAAGCACTTTATGGATTGAAGCAAGCACCTAGAGCTTGGTATGAAACTTTGTCAAAGTTCCTTTTACAAAATCACTACACTAGAGGTACTGTTGACAAAACTCTTTTCTTTAAAAATGTAAATGGCTCAAGTATACTTGTTCAAATTTATGTAGATGATACAATATTTGGCTTTATAGATGATAAACTTTGCAAAAAATTGCCAAATTGATGCAAAGCAAATATGAAATTAGCATGATGGGAGAACTAATATATTTTCTTGGTTTACAAGTTAAACAAGTTAGTGATGGAATATTCATTAGTCAAACTAAATACATTCATGATCCTTTAAGGAAGTTTGACTTAATGGATTGCACATCTGTAAAACTCATATGGTCACTGCCACCAAACTTGAATTAAATATAACTGAAAAGTATGTGGATATTTCAAGTTATAGATGTATGGTTGGCTCACTTTTATATTTGACAAGTAGTATGTCAGATATAATGTTTGCTACATGTCTTTATGCTAGATTTCAAGCTGATCCTAGGAAATCTCATTTAATAGCTATTAAGAGAATTTTCAGATATCTCAAGGGTATACTAAAACTTGGCATTTGGTACCCTAGATATTCTGGTTTTGATCTAATTGGCTATTCAGATGCAGATTGTGCAGGTTACAGGATTGACAGAAAATGTACAACAGGAACATGTCAATTTCTAGGAAATAAGCTGGTGTCCTGGTTTAGTAAGGAACAACACTCAATTTCTACTTCTACAACTAAGGCTGAATACATTGCTGCTGGTAGTTGTTGTGATAGATTTTATCGATGAGAAATCAATTATTGGATTATGGTCTACATCTGGACACGATTCCAATCTCCTGTGACAACACAAGTGCCATTGTCATTATTGAAAATCATGTGCAACATTCAAGGATAAAGCACATTAATATCAAATATTATTTCATAAGAGAGCATGTGATGAATGGTACTGTGGAACTTCATTTTATTCCAAGTGAGCAGCAACTTGTTGACATCTTTACCAAGCCACTTGATAAATCAACTTTTACTAGGCTGGTAAGTGAGTTAGGTATGCTAAACTAGTCTTAATTTTCTATTATTGATGTCTATGCAATTTGTAATGCAGTTAGAAATAAATTTGATTTTCTTGAAGAAGTGAAATTTTGTTTAAGTCAAAATTACTCCAACAAATAAAGATTATCCATTGAAAGTCAAAAATATTTTTGGATGCATTATTCTTCAACTGATAATGGTGTATTGGACATGCGTTCATCAATCATAATCATTGATTCTAAAACTTTATCCGTTGATATATACTTGCAATCCGTGTATATACGTTGCTGGATAATTATAGAATTTATACCATTTACTTTATTTTAAAATGGTTATTTCTGGCATTTATCATTGGGTATTTACTTTTTATTTTTTTAATCATTTATTTGTCTTATTTTGGGAAAGTATAAAAGCCAATTTCATTTTCAGATCTCACTTTTATCTTTTTCTAATTTTACAAGGAAAATTTTACTCTCTTTCGTCTCCACAACCCTCTTTCTCTCTGCAACCACAACTAGCAAAAATGGCACCAGTTGTGAAGATTATGTCTCAGACAGGGTATGTATATGAGAAGAACAACTTTGTAGCACTGGTGGATAAGAGTGTTGCTCATGAAGACTATCACAAAATGATGGAGTTCATTAGAAACTACAAGCTCAAGTATTCTATGCTTGAAGCACCAGTTATCTACTATGAAGTTGTTGCAGAAATTTGGACTATTTATGTCTTTGATTCAAAGGACATGACCCTTACCTTTACTCCCAAAGGTAACAACTATTGTATAAATTCTGATGCAGTTCAGTCTTGTTTCAAATTTCCTGAAAATAACACAACCGTTGTACACACTGACACTTATGTGATTAACATGCTTAATTCCATGGGTTATGCTCTAAATACTGCTAGTCTAGGTAGTATGAAAAGTAAAGGACTTAGGAAAAAGTAGAGTTATTTGTGTGATGCTTTTATTAAAGAACTTTCTGGTAAAATTAGCAATTTTGATGCTATAACTTCTGCATTGCTTAACATGCTCTATATACTATTGTCTGATAAGTACTTTAATTTCATCAACTATGTCATGCTAGAAATAGGGTATAAATTAGGGGACATTCAAAAGAGACCTAGGAATGTGTACTATGCTAGATTTTTTATGATGATAGCTAACCATGTTTCCAAGGATTTTCCAATTGAGAACCCAAACAACAAGTTAGATTGTTGGGTTCAAGAAAAGAGAGTTCTTGCAGATTTGATAATGAATAATCTTAACAATGAGGTACCCCTCAACTATCTTCACATCATTGATGCACCTCAGGTAAATGAGGTAAATACTTCTATTCCCAACTCTTCTCAACCTCAAATTTCTTTGCCTTCAACAGTGGATATGGAATCTTGTGACAATGACCAAACAGATTCCTACCCAAGCCACTAAATCTAAAGTTTCCAATCCAAAGAAAATAAACCAACCTCTAGTGTCTCTCAAAAGAAACTAGTTGTAAAAACCACCAAAGCAGTTGAGGGGAGTGAACAGGGTGGTGAGAAAGGTGAGGGAAGGGGTGAATATCAAAGAATCCCCAAGAATAAGGAGGGTGAGGTAAATGTAATGCAAGCTAGCCACACTGCAGTCTCTCAATAGACTGTAGTGGTACAAAAGGAAATTAGCACATCCCTAGTTGCACCCTCCCAAAAGGATGTGACTATTGAAATAAACTCCCAACCAGGAGCACATAACAAAAGGGGTAGGGACACTAAAGACCTAGCTTAAACTTATATCAGAAAGAAGAAATCTAAACCTATGGGGGAGTCACAGGGTGCATATACAATTCAAACTCAAGTCAAATACTTGGTATCTTCACCTTCTTAATTTCAGCTTGATGTGGCTCCAGTAAATACGGAGTCATAGTCCCACTCTTTAACAATTGAGACACCTCAAACACACAACTCTCTAACCATCTCTCCAGATGTGGACATGATTTTGACATCAATTCCTGATTCTCCATCTCTTAAACTCAGGGAGGAGCCCAATATTCAAACAAGTGATCATCATCTAATTGATGATTTGTTGGATCACTTGCCATTTCTTTCTCAAATTATTGAAGGGTCTGTGCACCAAAACTTAAAATCAATCTCCACAGACTTAATAATAGTTTTAACTAATATTTCTCTTCTTTATTCTTCATCAACGTATATCCATCATCTGTTGATAAGTGATTGTCCTTCAATGGATATTTTTCGTAGCAGTTATCTGTTGATAGTCACAACTACACCTTCAATGGCTATTTCACATCTGTTGGAAGTCACTGCACAAACACTTGACATTTCAAAATCTATTACAAGTTCAGATGACTTAGTATTTGTTCAATCACTTATAGGATTGAGGGAAGGGAGTGAACTGAATGAGAGGCTGGATTGCTCCTAGGCAAAAGAAGAGGATGAGAGCAGTGTGGCAAAAGTGAATGAGGGGAGTTCCACCTTAGTTGGTGAAGGTGAGGGTGTGAGGGTGGTAAGCTAGGGGAAACCCCTGATCCAAGACTATAGAGAAAATGAGAGAAATGCAGGTTCAGGAGGAATAAGGGTGGCAGTCATTGCTAGTGAGTCAATGAATGTCAGTGATTCTGAAAAGGAAAGACTATATCAGTAAAAATACAGAATTTTATATATTCTATTTCCATCTATGATGAGACATTTACCCATTCTATTACAGCCTTTTAAATATTGGATATTCAAGGCAATGAGGAGGCTGCGATGACATTGAATTTGGTACACACTACTGAATCAATGCAAAGGGCCAAAGATGCAATTTCAACCTTGCCTCCTACAGCTAATGTGTATTCTGATTTTGGAGCTGATGATGATGAGTTTGATGAAGAAGCTGGAATGAACATAGGGGGAGATGCAGGCCCTAGTTCTACAACAGATAATCCTGACTGGATATTTAGCAAGGAGTGTATCTCTCATCAATTCACCTCCACACTTTTCAAGGTAATCAATTAAACTCAAACAGCTCTAGAAGCCACTACTAATGCTGGTACAAGGTCACTTCTTCAAGGCCATCTAGAGTCCCTCCAACTTCACAGAATTCAAAATCTCAAGCAGGATCTAAATTTGGATGGTCTCAAACTCTCAATTAATGAAGTAAAGAAGGACATGTACACAAGGCTAGATAAGAAGCTTCCTGCATCCAAAATGAGAGAAATTCAACAAAAGCTCGGGAAGGAGAGTGATCTATCTAGGAAAGTTGAGGCATTGGGTTCAATACTGTCTAATATTGGAAATTCAGTGGCAAGGATACTTCAAAATCAGGAAACTCAAACTCAGTTGCTCTAACAACTGGTGGCTGCACAAATTCAACCTCTCCACTTCTACTTGATGCTAACAAAAAGGGTGAGAAGGATGTGCATATACAAGTCACAAAAGTAATAGTTCCATATATTACATGCCAAAACCATCAGTCAAAGGGGAGTTAGACAACATAGATCTCATCAATCTAGCTGCAGCTGAGTTGAAGCTCAAAGAAAAGAAATAACAGATAGATGCAAGGATTGCTCAAGTGTTTGGCTCAACTGCAAATTCATCAAAATCTATGAAGCACTTCACACAGTTGAAGTCTCTTACTGTAGAAGAATTAAAACTGGGAAAGGGTGACAAGGGAGGGACATCACTTGAAGATGAACTTAAGCCTGTTGTGGTGCTTAAGCCAAAACATCAACTTTCAGATTCACAAGCAAACATCCAATGCAACTTGATTATTCACCTCCCAGGCCAGATAAGCAGAAACCCGTGGGCAAAACAATTTCTAGCTACAAAACCACCAAGGATGCCACTTAGAGAGACATAATAGCAAGGGTTTATAGATATGGAGAAATGATATGTGTGATGAGTGGACATCCAAGGTTTAAAGAAGCAAAGAAGGAAGAAGCCTTGAGGGTAAGACCACATCCAAAGAAAAAATAGGGTGCTAAGGGAGCTCAAAAGAAAATTGAGAAGCCTGCTACTACAACTGAGAAGAAACTGGCCTTTGAAGAAAAAGAAAAGAAGCCTGAGTGGAAAACAGGAAAAAGGGTAAAGGTGAAAGCAGAGAGGCCAAGAGATGTTTCAGAAAAGGAAAGTGAACCATCCCGGGCTATTTCTACAAGTCAACCAATTGTGCCCACTATGGAAGCAGCTGAAATCAAGGTTAATCCTGAGGTAAACGTTCATGGTGAACCTATAGTGCCAAAAGATGAACCTATAGATTGGGAGAGTTTACCAATTCCTGATCTAAATATTCCATTGCCAATAAAGAAGAGAACTTCAAGAAGGAAGAGCAAGTCAACCCTACCTCAAACCAAAGTCATCTCAAAACCAAAGCCTATTGTCAACAAGGATGGTTAACTCTACATCCGTGATATCAAGGAATTTTCTGACATTGAGCACTATCTGGATGAACTGGACGAAGTTAGAGGAATTGATGCTACTTATAGACTTCCAGAGAGATTAGTGTTCAGATACAAGACTGGTCATGAGATAATATGGCCTTTCTACAGAATTCTCAATGAAAACTACAATGTCCTAGTCAAGGCATTTTCTGCAATGAAAAAAGACTTTGGATTCACCAAGATCTCCTAAACAAAAGTACTCAAAAAGATAAGCCAAAGCAGACAAAGCTGGAGAGATCCTAGTGTACTACCAAGGGTTCTAACTATCCCAAATACCGGAGATAGAGTGCACATAAAACCCCACTGGATTGTGGAATTTAGAAATGAGAAGTATGTCAGAAGATTTTCAGACTTGAAGACCAGCTTAAAATTTCAAAAAATGAAACTCTCAAGGAAATGGAGGAGTTGCTGGATATCAATGAAGAAAATGAAGTTGAATTCTACATATAAATCCAACTCCGGATTGGCAAAAATTATGAGAAACTGGGGAAGAAACAATGTAATCAAGGAAAGGAAAATGATTTGCTCAATCTGAAGGAGCACCTTAATAATGCCATATAAACACTTTAACCCTTTTGTACAATTTAATTTTAATGCAACACATTATAATTTATCTACTATTCAATGTATTATTTTTATAGGGTGTTTTGTTATCATTATGTCAACCTAAATTTATGCCTATAATTCTATTAGACATAAATTGAAGGAGATTGTTAGATTGTAGGCTTGATGATAATTCACTAAAATACCTTAAATAGATTTATTAAGTGTCTTTTGCAGCATTCAACGGATAACCTCAGTTAGTCTATCTATTGAAGGAGTAGCTTATGTAAATAAGTATGCAACACATTCTATACACTACAATAGCTAAGGGGTTTGGGAGTTTTAGTTATTTCTAAGTCATGTTGATTACTAGCAAGATATACAAAATAGGTGGGTTAAGTGTAAATATAAAATTCTTTATAATTTTGTATAAGTGAAAGAGTATCAACTGCTAAAAAAACAACTTCAACTGCTAATCTACAATGCTTCAACAGATGACTCAACAAGTTTCAACGGATAACTCAATATTCCTTCAACGAATAATTTAAGCCTTCAATGGATATCAGTCAAAGCTGTCAACGGATACTATCAATAAAGTTTCAACAGATGACACCAATATAGTATCAACGGATAACATCTAAGAAGTTTCAACAGATAATCAACAAGATAGCAGTTGATAGGGACTTGACAAAAGCTGACAAAGTCACATGAGTTGATAGTGAACAAAAGGAATGTGGCATCCTGATTACAAGTGTTAGAAAAAATGAAACATTTCCGTTTTAATGCAATATAAGCTCGTTCAAAGATGTTGTATCTAACTTCGATTGCATTGGACAGAGAAATGAAGAAACATGTGATTGGACTACAGCTGATGGGGATATTATTCTAGTCATATTGCACATGTAACTTGGTAAATATATTAACAAAGTGTAGCAAGTATCTTAGAACAAAACTAGAACAACAAGTAGAACAAGCAAGTTGTATATGTAGTACTTTCAAGTTCTAAGTTGTACGAAACACTTGTAAGTAGCTGTGTGCATTTTAAATTAAAATTAATAAAGGCTGCACAATAATAAATTTTAAACTAATAAATTGAACCGTTATTAGTGGTTCGATTCGCTTCATATTTTAGAATTTAACCAATCCCAAAAAATTGAATTTTATCGATTGCTAATACAATTAAATATTAAATATATATTAACATAAATTTTAAAAATTAATATTATATATTACAAATGAGCAGCGAACTAAATGATGTTGGGGCCTAATCAATTTTTAGGTACGCATATTCGTACAAAAATTGTTAACATATATAATGATATTATATTATTGAATAGTTTCATTATTATAATAGTTTACTTGTTATAATATTTTCCTTTATTATGTTTGGTTGTTGGCTATCTAAGTCCCTCTTGTATTGTAATTGAGAACAAGTTATATTATAATAAAACCCTATTTTTCTCTTTCTCTCCATACTTTATTATGGTATCAGAGTTATGGTTCGATCTGTGATAAGTTGATGATGAGTTATATCGGGTTGACTTTCATATGTTGAGTTTAAAACACGTGTTATGATTATTATTTCTTCTCGTCTTCTTCTTATTAAAATCAGTTATTTTTTTTCGTGAATGATTTTGAATTTTAATCATGACTATTTTTTTTCTTCGATTTGGTTAGATTTCTCATGGGTACTTGATTTTGGTTGAAGTTTTTTTTTTGCTGATTTTGGTTGGGACTCTCATACAACTTTTATGCTAGTTTTGGTTGGAAATCTAATACAATTTTTCTACTGGTTTTGGTTGAAACTCTCATATAATTTTTCTTCTGATTTTGGTTAGCACTCTAATACACACTTTCAGTCTCGCTTTATTGATATTGGCTCCTTGATAATATTATTTCTTTCTTCCGTTCCCTCTCATCTTACTTTCATTTTATCGTGTTGATGATGGGGGAGCCCTAGGCACATCTCTATACTTCTTCGCCTTTGTTTTTTTATCTGATGCTCTCGGTATTGCCCCTTAGGAGGACTGGTTTAGTTTATCTGGTGCTCTAGGCATCTTGCCCCTTTGAGGGATTGTTTGAGTTTATTTGGTGTTGTAGTCACATTGCTCCTTCGAGGGATTAGTTTAGTTTATTTGGTACTCTAGGCGCATTGGCCTTACGAGGGATTATTTAGGTTATTTGATACTCTAAGCACATTGGCCCTTCGAGTGATTGTTTTAGTTTATTTGGTGTTTTAGTTTATATGGTGCTCTAGGCACACTGACTCTTCGCGAGATTTGATTAGGATACAGTTTGAATTTGGATACAAATTTTTATTTGGTTGAGGATTGGATACATTTTGTTAACTTGGATTTGGTTTGTGGAGTTTGTTAGATTGGGTATTGGGTTTGATTTTGGACTTGGATTGAGTTTTGGTGGTTGCAAATTTGTTTTATTTTTGAATTTGTTCCAGTTGATTATTGAGTGACATGAATGGTTTTTTTTCTTGCTCATTAGATCATTTAGTTTTCTCTTTTGTTGTTGCATCTTTGGATTCGTTTGGAAGTTTTTTGGTTTGTTTGGATTCGTAACTCTGTTTTTGAATTTATTTGGATGTTCTTGAATTTAATGTTAAAGTTTTGAATTTGTTTGGCTACGTGACTCTGTCTCTTGATTGGAAAACTTGCGATTTATCATTGTGAGTTTGAGGGGATGTTAACATTATATTTCATTATGATAATAGTTTCCTTATATGATATTTTCCTTTATAATATTTGGTTGTTAACTATATAAAGCACTCTTGTATTATAATTGATAACAAATTATATTATAATAAAATCCTAATTTTCTCTTTCTCCCCATACTTTATCAAAAATATGTGCACAAATTTGAATTTATTTAGAAATTTTTTTATTCAAACATTTATCATCTAGTTAACCAAAACTTAGACAATAAAACTTATAATATCTTAATGTCGCGCATCTTCCTTGAAAAGAGATATTAGTTTTAACTTTTAAGTTTTCTGATAAAACGTAAATTTGATTACTTTTTAAATTGTAAAAATATATATAAATTAAAATTTCATCGAAACAGCCATTTCTTTTAATTGAGCCGTGAGATGAAATTGGTAAGGTACTATAGACGAATAAATAGGAAGGGCGAGATGTGGAGGATAACTTGGCATGCCATATCAAGGCATGATGCCATGATATGATCCCTGAATAGTAGATATACATACAAATCACGAATGATTGGTATAGAGGCTCCTTCATGTTTACGTAGTTAAACAGACACAATTATTCAACACACATATAAAACATTTAAGTGATAATATTTATCTAGACACTTCTCAAGTTGGCACCCCCGCAAGTTATGCATTTATCATGAATTTAACGAGGATATTTATGAAGTAATAAGATAGATGTGCAGAAAATCAGGGGGGTCAGAGCTCCAGTTTCAAATGGTGGGGATAAAGTTAGCGGCCGGCTTTTTGCACTTGTATTACTTCAAGCTAAGTGAATAACACAAAGCACGATTTATAAAGTGGTGTGAAATTTTTAATTTATTTTAAATACAATCATGTCTAAATAAGCCGGTGGTGCTGGAGTCCTAGTAGTACTGCATGCTGCAATTTGCTCCTGTCTTCTAAAATACGGGAACTAAAGTTAATATGGAAATCAGAGTTGGTTACTTGGTAAAAATATTTTATAATAATTAATTGGATAATATATGTCATCATTCAAAATAATTGATCGAAATACTAAGCATGTGTGTTTAATAAA
This sequence comes from Apium graveolens, assembly GCF_009905375.1. Taxonomy (NCBI): domain Eukaryota; kingdom Viridiplantae; phylum Streptophyta; class Magnoliopsida; order Apiales; family Apiaceae; genus Apium; species Apium graveolens. The sequence continues at coordinate 152,047,824 of NC_133654.1, read as the reverse complement.
ATATAAAAAAAAAATTATTTATTAGATTAAATATATTAATTTTAAAAAAAATATAGTGATTAGTTGGATTATAAAATTGAATCAACATAACACTTTAAAATAATAATCAAGTAATTAAACTATAAAATCAGTAATTTTTATAACTGAAACCGTAAATAAAAAATATTGCATGGCTTGAAATTTTGTATTGCTTTCACACATATAATAGTCTATATTTCCAGATGAATGACCATCTCAAACTCTACTTAATGAAGTGGGCATACCACAAGTAAAGCATGTATCATCCATTTATCGACAAGAGATTAGGTTGTTCTCGTAGAGTTGGTTGGATATGCATAGAAAGAATCAGGGGTCAGAGCCATGATCTCATTTAGTGGGGGAATCGAGTATGAATTTATACCAAGTTGATGTTCACTTTTCATAGTAAGTGATGAAATGATAATGATGTATAAACCTTTTTTTCGGGAAATCAGTAGTTCAGGAAGTGTGTGAATGAGTAATTAATTAGTAAAAACAATATTTATACAGTAACCTCACATTTGCTGCACTACACGACATACAATTTACTTCAAATTTACAAAGAAATTCCCAAATTTTTGGTTTTATTAGAACTGTTTCCATTCCAACTAGAGAAAGAATTTGTATGAGTATAAAATATGTACAACTGCAACTCTTCTAAACAAGTTGTTGCATGAACCTCAAAATCCTACATTCAGGTTTATAAATTTACCTATTAAATACCCTCCAAAACTGAATTTTAATCTTTTGCCAATTATTTGAATATGTGGGCTGTCTCAGGAACTGAAATTATTTCACATTTACACTTCTGAACTAGGATCATCAGACTCTTTGTTCACTGCCTCAACTCTTTCAAATTCACTTACATATGCTGCAAAATGGGGCTTCACTGAACTATCTGAATAGTGGTCTTTTCGCCATCGGCCTGCTTGATATGTCCATAACAGAACTAATATTACCATTACAGACGATAGATAAGCCATGGATGCCCATACCATATGTGTATCTCTCTTTAGTGGCTTGCAGTGTTTCTCAAGGATTTCAGCGAAAGCATTTTTCACTGTTTGGCATTCAACTAAACTGTCCATACCAGGATAAGCATTGAGTAGGTTCTGGATGGAAGTTGTGTAAGCCTCAAGCCTCCGAAACTCACTGTTGGGTATGTATATTCCTCCAACACAAGTTTGATTGTTGTCATTGGAATCAGTACATGCAATCAGCTTTACTGCCTTCATGCAAAAAAAAAAAAAAATTCAGCTTATGTACTAATATGATTGATGCAATGCTGTAATAATCATGTTGCCTTAATTAATATTCCATACTGCGGGAATGTCTCCAATGCGAATAGCAGAAGGTGGACAATTCTCTGGCTGGTAATTGTACTCCGGTGGCGCCGAGAAAGGATTGCAAATCTGAACAAATGCTTCTTGAGCCGATAGATTTGCGTTAACCTGCAAAATTTGTATAAAACTATTGTGAAAATCTGCAAGACATTGGACATTGGAAAAGAACTTGGACCAAGTCAATTGTATAAAAATGCTTAATTATTTTTGTTTAACACGGCTTACTTTATTTTCTTAATTATAACAAAATTCTTAATTAAGTGCAATGAGAAAGATGATTCACGAAAGGTTATATTTTCTTGTGCTTACAAGTTACAAGTCTACACAGTTTTCAATTATTACCTGATTCACAAGGTTGTAAACACCAGCACTGACATCTTTTAGGTCTGATTGAGTCGAGACCAACTCATCACATGGAAGAATTGAGCTTAATGTGTTGTTATAGGGATTTCGTTGAAAGCTTTCAAGGGCTGTGCATGTATCTTCTGCAAAACTGAGGAATATACTGGTTAATTATGATTCATGATCCTGCTAACACTGTCTACATATACTAAATTATAATTGTAAATTTCTCAAATGTACAAGGGGTTAAATCTCAATATAGTCACTAAACTGAAGGGCATATATCAAAAAAAGGAGTCTAGTTATCGGCATCTCATTTGCACCACTTTAGTTAAGAATAATGACAGCCCCGTTAGTTAGCGATGTTGACTTGACAGGAATGTGTTGACCTTAACGGAACTGACAACTGGAGAGAGCCTGCAACACGTGGATGGTCCTTCCGAGTCCAGCACTCAAAACATTTTTCATTCAGTAATCAAATAAATTTCTTTATTTTAAAATCAAAAATCATTCTTTCAAATTTCTAAAATTAGTCACAAATTTTGCTAAATGAATCATATAAGCAAATATTCTCTTGTATTATTAAAATGTTCAAATTTTATATTGAATAAACTCTTTGCATTTTAAATATAAATTTGTCTTTTAAAATTTATATAAAAAAATTTATTTTAATTTAAAAACAATCGAATTTGATAACTTTAAAATAAAATTTATTTTTTGGAAAGACATAACAAAATATTTAAAAATAAATAAAGACATATTTTTCAAAATTTATATTTAAATTAAAAAATCTACTAATCCTATCGCGGAGGCCGGTAAGTAAGCTTTTCTTTGCTACTAGTACCTGAGAGGCTTTCAATTCACACCTCCTTAGTGCTTATTTTAAATTATATAAAAATTCAATTTTTTTTAAAAAAAAATACCATTTAGTTTGTTATTTTAAATCATAATTATTTACTTTAAAGTTATAAAAAATTAATAAAAAAGTTGAATAAATTATGAAAATATCTAAAAAAATTCAGTGAACTTTAAGAAAAATGAGAAGGACATATTTTTAATCTAGAAATAAAAATTAAATAGAAAATTGAAACTCACTATAAATCAAAATGGAAAAAAATCTATAAAAAATACACGACAATTATATGAGTTATTGGCTGGCAATTTGATCCATCTGAGATCTTATAAAATATAAAGGTGTTGGAAAATTTTTGGATAATTAAAATTAGCTTATTTAGACTCCACCTGAGATGATAAAACAAGTTCCGTCAAGTCAACAAGCCATTACTAATGGTCAACTTCCTTGACTAACAATGTTCTCATTATTCTCAACTAGAGTGGTGCAAATGAAACCCCGATAATTAGAGTTAGTTTTTTGATATGTGGCCTTCAGTTTAGTGAATATTTTGAGATTTAACCCGTACAAGAAGAATGAGAAAAAATGGACTTACTTTTCTAAGAAGAAGTACAAGCCAAAGAACAGCCAGCAAAAGACAGCAAGTAGCCAGCATATTACAATAAACCTGTATGTTTAGACAAAACACATTAAGAAAATTAGCCATAGCCTCCTTTCTTCAAGCAGAAAGATGATTCATAATAAGAAAATAAATTAAATTTAACTTACAGGTAAAGTGCTCGACGTAGCTTCAGGATTCCAAACACTGGAAAAGAAAAAGAAATTTAACAATTAAGTTGAGTAAGAAGAATGGATATGAAGACATTTAAAGTGAAAGTCAAGCACACCATAAAAACATACCTAACAAAGCAATGGAAGCAGCCAAGGTCAAGGAAATAATGGACATTGTAACTATATACACAATCTTGAGTCCGAGGTCAATAAAGTGCCTGTTCTTCCTCGCTTCCCTTTCAATATCTGAAGCTGTCGAGTCAAGCCTTACTGAAGTATAATTGAGGAAGCTTGCAGCCTCGGCAGTCCCCCCATATGCTGAATCCAAGTTTTGACTCATAATTCTCATTGCATCTGTAGTGTTAAATATGGTTGTTGATGCCTCTTCCGCAGTATCAATAATTATATCCACCACAGTTTTCGCTCTAGAATGAAACTTTGCATCCCCTCCAAGAACTATCCCACATCCAATTCTAAAAAAGTTAATAAAAGAAGCTTATCAAAGATGGAAACTTTGCTTACTCATGTACACAGATATTATATGCGACTCTTTTCACAGGATGCAGAGGTAGTTTTTACCAAGAAAATAGGTAGACTTACATTGCTAAAACTGTGAAAAATACTGCTACAAGGACAGGCCAGATGTAATATTGCCTTGAATACAAAGACCTCTTCCTCAGCTTTCTTTTATCACAACACTTGAAACAGAATTTGGTCACAAGAAAATAAAATGCATATAGTATTCCACAAAGAAGCCATAACACTCCCAAGGCATAACCAGGTACCCCTGTATATACAGTTGACTGCACAAGACAATTACAGAAAATAAAAATCATAATTTCAGATACAGAAATGCCCACTCACATACACAATTAAAGGAAAAAAAATGTAATCTTACACTCCAATAATGCAGGTCTCTAATTTCATATCCTCCCCTGTATTTCTTTAGATGATCTAAAGGATCCACCCTTACTGTATCATCTTTCTGTTTAATGGGCTGGGTGCTATTTTCGATATCTACCAAACTATTTTCTGAAAAAAGAATTACCAGAAACAACTGTAATTCTAAAATGAAGAAATTGTAATATGTCATGTCATGAGCCATGCATAATAAATATAATACTCTGTACCAAAACATGTTAAATTAGCAAAACATTCTTGGTCCTAAATTACATGTCTTATGAGTCCGTATAAAGAAATGAGATTATTCTTCATAAATCTAGGACAATGGCAAAAAAAAAGAAGAAGAAGAAGAAACAAAAAGATTAGCAACTAAAACAAAAAAGAAAAGCACGGGCTAACCTGCTTCACTACCAGAAGAGATTGGTTGGGCAATACTACAAGAGAAGCTCAAGAACAATATCACCACAACTGAGACAGATACAACCATTTTTGTCAAACCCATCTTCAAACCTGCCAATATGCCTGATAAAGTTTAGTACAATACACACACACACTCCTTTATAATCAGATGGAGAGGTTATGATTTCTTCTTATTATTATTATTGTATATAAAGTTATGTATAAGCTTTTTAAATCCATAGGATCTTAAAAAGCAAGTGGTTTCTTAATGTGAAAACATAACTCATGCTTTGTAAGTAAAGAGCAGTTTTTGCCTTTACTTTTTATAAAAACACCAAGTAGAATCCTTTCTCCAAGCTCAAAAGATTTGAAAAGTAACATATGAATGGAAAGAAAAAAAAGACAACTTGGAGAAAAGTTACACTGTTGTGTTTATTCTTTCTTCCCCCATCCCCCCAAACCAAAAATAATCAATTTTCATTATTCTGAACATAAATTCGAGAGTTACAAATTCATGCACCAAATATATAAGAAAAATATGAAATATAATAAAAAAATACACATGTAAAGTGAAGTATATATAAGAAATTGATTAAAATATATGCATGCTGCTGCTGGTACCTTCAAATTTGGTTGAAACACCTTGAAGAAACTGAACCTGAGAGGAAAATGAGGAGGATGGGGTTGTTTTGTACAACTACTAAAATGGAACAAGAAATGAAAAGTAAAGCTCTAAAATTCTACTTTTACATGCTTATATATATATACCATATAAGCAAATAACATGTATCTAGAAAAATAATGGAGAACTTTCAAACACAAAATCTTTGTTGGCTGCTTAGCATGGTACACCAAAAGTCAAGATTTCAACGAATTTTTCAAAGTCCAATATTTATATTTTGTTGTGGTGGACCCATATTATATACAGTTATTAATTGTGGACCCTTCTTCTTCTTTACTAATAAATCAATTATTTGGACCTCGGTTCGCTTACACGTTTGCACAAGTTTACCGCAGTCACTAAGTTCAGCCGTTTTCACATTCCCGTAATACCTATTTTAATAATACTAGTGTTACAATCACCGGTCTTTATTAATATTTTTATATTATTTAAAATTATAACAAATTTTTTTGAATCACTATCTTATTATTATATTTATAAATAATAATATAAATATTTGTTATTAACGGGATTCGAACCTGAATATTTGGGTCATATATAAATAATATAAATATTTGTCGTTGGTGTGGTTCGAACCTGGAGTTTTAGTATTGTATAAATAATAATATAAATATTAGTTGTTGGCGGGGTCGAACCTGAGAGTTTGAGTAGTGTATATTATTTTAGTGAGTAGTGTATATTCTTTTAGTATTTGAATCTAACGGTCCTGATCACTTGAATAAAAAGATCCGACGGTCATAAAATGAGATAACCAAACCAACCAAAAAAAATACTTATCAAATACTCCCTCTGTCCCAAAATAAGTGTAGCTTTGACTTTTGACACGCTTTTTAAGGTACTAAAAAAAGATATTTACATATATTTTTTTTCAAATTTTTTCTGAATTAAAATTTTACATTTATATTTTTATTTAGAAAAAAAAAATTATAAAAAAAAATGTATGCAAATACCTTTTTTTAACACCCCAAAATACGTGTCAAAAGTAAAAGCGACACTTATTTTGGGACGGAGGGAGTATACCTTATTCCAGTTATTATAATATAGTATAGATTCCCATTAATTCTTTTTTAATAATTTATCAATTTTATTAATCCATGTCAGTATGTAATTTTTTCTGTTATGCTAGAAAATATAATTTGTATTCCAAAGATTAATTTTTATAAATTATTTATTTATTGATTATTGATTTAACAAGTTTTTGTGTAGTAGTTTTTATTTACTTTAATGATTGATTATAAGTTTTGGTCTAAATTCAAAAAAGAAATCAAATACTTAAAAGGGAGAGAAAAATTTAAATAAAAATCAAATTAAATAATTAAATAAATTTTATAACTTAAACACGAATTTATAAAGTGTCTGTTTGGAGAATTTTAAATAAATAAATTATAATTTAAAATTAACAAGTAACTAATAAGTGATAAGTTGATAAATATTTATAAGTTATGTAAGGTTTTGGATGATTTTACTTGCCCGAATTGTTTTTATGAAAATGAACTAAAATAAATAATTTCAAAATAAAATTATCTTACTTCTTATATTTTAAATTAGATTAACATTTAAAAATATACTCCCAACCATTTATCTACGTTTTTCTTTTTGGGATGTTTCATCCAATTTTTTACATTTCAAAATTTACCAAAAATAATTAATGGGTCCCACCAATTTACCATTTTTTCCCTTTTCACACTATTTTTACTCCACTATCTCCCTTTTATACATTAAAAATCAATGGGTCCCACCACTTTACTCACTTTTCTTTTTATTTTTCACCAATTTATACATATTTTTTAATTTTCGTGCCTAAATTAAACTTAAAAAATTGACAAGGATAGAGTGAGTATATTTTAAAACTAAAATTGAGAAAAAGAAAGTTATTACTAATATTCAACTCATTAACTTATAAGTCGTTAATTCAATTTATAAATTGAGCTGATAAATACTCGTTAATAAGTTGTTTCGTATTAATAAATCATAGAAATAACTTATGACATATTTTAAAGATGACTTGTAAAATATTATATATGAGAACCTTTTTAAATTTTAATAGCTAAATAGCGTCCCCATCCTTTTTACGAGGTCATGGAACATGGTTTAGTGTCCATTTGGGAAATTTTTAAAATAAATAACTTATAATTTAAAATGAATAAGGGGCTTATAAATGATAAATAAATATTTATAAGTTAAATAAGTGTGTGGTTAAATGTCGGATTTTTTTTTACTTAATTAAGCTAAAATAAATAAATTTTAAATACAATTATCTTAATTCGTTAATTTTTAATTAGAAAGACATGTAATAAATTTTAAAACAAAAGTTAATAAAAAACAAAAAAAACTAAAATAAGTTGAGAAAAAATACTTGGTTGCTAACATTCAACTTATCAGCTTATAAGTTGTAAACTCGACTTATAAATTATGTCGACAAACATTTGCTTAGAAAATGGAACCAACTTCAGATAGCCATGAATATTCATGGCCATGAATTTTTCTTGGGTTTTTTTTAACAATGACTAATAGTTGGAAGTTTGCTCCTTTCTAAGAGGATTCAAACTTTCATATTTGAATCTAAGATATTTTCTTAGTGCAATTCATAAATAAATGGAGTTGTAATGGCTAGCTTGAAATTAGTTTGTGGTTGATTAAATTGTAAAAACTTGAGTACCACATGGTAAAAGAGTGTTGATGGCTTTATATTGTACTAGCCTATAACCCGTGCGATGCACAGGCTGATTATAACATTTATAATATTATTCAAAAAAAATATTTATAATATTACAATTTTATAATTTTATATAAATAAATTATAAAAAATAATAATTAAATATTATTAATATTAATGAATTTAAAATATTTACGTATTATTTTACATATATCATATTATTGATGGATTCAAAATTTAGATTATTAAAATCGTATAAGAAATTGGGAGTCTTGAATATGATTGGTACATGTGGATGGCTTGGTATTATTTATTTATTTTAAAAAAATTCTTCATTTATTAATTATTTTGTTATATTATAATTTGAATTACTAAAATTAATTTTGAAAATATTTGATTTCCTACAAAAGAGGTAAAAAAGAAGTTGAGTGCAATTAGAAATTAAGTTGGATAATAATTCATAGAGTTTGTAGTTCTATTAGATACATGATTTAATTATTTTTAATACAATTATATTTGTTTAAATTTTATTTTGGAAGGTGTTAGCATATGTTGTAGGAAGGTGTTAACCAACCGACCAAACGAAACCATGTTTTGCTTATAATAATATAGTATAGATAACATGCAAGTGTAGTGCACAACTACTAAGGCATGTGGGTATGCATGGCTGTAGTGTGGGGCTCGCGCGCACACACGCGCCTCGCCACGACACGACACAACTCAGGTCGGGTCAGGTCGATGGGCGATTTGGGCGAATGTCTCGGCGTCTCGCGTACGCGAGGCGACCTGAACGAGAGATTTTACTATTATTTTAATTAAATAAATAGTGACTTAATATGATATTTTAATATAAATATTATGTATTAAAATTTGTTAGTGGGCCTAGAATTTATGGGCATGGGCTTGGTAAATTGGGTCTGTCTAACTATTACAATTCTAAATAATATTCATATTGAAATATGTTTTAAGTAAAATATTTATGTTAATTAAAACTGATCAGTTACGTTTTTTTATTAAAAAGAAGAAAAACGTTTTTGATGAAAAGAGGGATATACATCTGTAAAACCCTAGCAGCCTTCTCATCTCCCTTCTCTCTCTCTCTCTGAAAAATATACATACATACATACATAGATTTTACGGGCGATTGAGGTCTGATCGCTGTTGAATATCGTGCTGCTGTGAGATCGGTGTTCTGTTGTTGTTTTATCCTGAAAGGGTTATTGCAGGCTCTGGACACAGTAAGTGAGGGCAATAAACTCTTCAAGAACAACATCTTCCTCTTGAGGGATTGGAGACTCAGCTGTGTTGAAAGCTTCATTACGATAAGTTTTCTTCCTCGTCTTGTTTTATTTAACAGTTTCTGATTATTTTATATTTTCAACCTTCGTGGCTTGTTTTCGTTATTGATGATTTGCCTTATTCTTGCTATTTATTATATAACTGCCCCGTTGTATTAATTTAGTCGTTGTACTATTGTTTTTCCCAACAATCTTGAAGAGTTTATTTGTTATATTGCAATTTAACAAGATGGTTAACGAAAGTGAGACTCATGTTAATATTGAGAAGACTCTTGTTGATGGTGGTTCTGGTGATACTGCGTCCACCATAGATTGGACCACGTAGAGATTTCCTCATCCTATTGATTTATCGGGCATGCCTGATAAATTCAGTAGGGGGCTTCTTTTTCTCGCTGACTGAAAAATATGAAGCTATGGTTAACTGTTAAGGGTCTATGGCCGGTGGTGCAGTATGATCCTCCTGTTGTGGATCAAGAAAAGGCTAAAACTATAACTATTTATGCGCTATGGGCTGAAAAGGATGGGGTGGCTAGGGCAGCCATTCTGGCTGCTTTAGCGAACACTCTGTTTGATGTTTATTCATCGGATGCCTATAGTGCTAAGTAGTTGTGGGAGAAACTGGACTAAACCCATTATATTGATTCTCAAGGTCTTGAGAAGTATTCTGTGGCGAGGTTTCTTGAGTTCAAGTTGGTGGATACCAGGTCCATGACTGAGGAAGTACATGAGTTTGAGATGCTGGTGCATGCTTTGGGTGAGTCTAGAATGGACTTACCTGAGAAGTTTAAGGTGATGGCTGTGATTGAAAAACTCCCTAAGTCTTGGGAGGAGTTTGCTCTCTCCCTGAAAAGACAGAAAGGAGAGATCACATGGATAAACCTTATGCTGGAAATATCTGTGCAGGAACAACACAAGTCCAAACAAGGACATGTGATGCCTGTTGAATATGGGAGAAGTTCGAAGGTGAACGTAGTGACTGTTGGGCAGAAAAGGAAATCTGTCAGTAAGAAGGATAACATTAAACCTAAAACTGACAAAAACAAGGCTAAGAAACCAAAGGCGAACAAACCATGTTGGTCTTGTGGACATGTTGGTTATTGGAGCAAGGACTGTCCAAGTAAGAAAGCTAAGCAAGCTGGAGTGATAGCTCAATCAAATACTGTGCTTGGACTTGGAACCACGAGTGGGCCAGTAGCTAACATGATCATTGGTGAGGTAGTTGCCTCTGGAACCGATGACGGGTATGTTACTTATAACCATGTACTACTTTCCACTTATCTGTCACTTGAGTGGTTGATTGATACCGGAGCTAAAGCACATATTTGTGCTGATATTAGCTTGTTTTTATCTTATCAACAGAGTCATGGAGTAACAGTGATGATGTGGAATGCTAGTGCTGTACAAGTGCTTGGAATATGAAACGTGGACCTGAAATTTGCTTCTGGGCGTATTCTATCTTTGACTAGAGTGCATTATGTTCCCTCAGAAATAAAATAAGTGGAACTTGTTTAGTTAAGAACGGCTTTGAACTTCTTTGAGATGTAATAAAGTCGTTATTACACATACTGGTACATTCTTTGGCAAGGGTTATTTGTCTGATGGTTTATTTTTAATAAATGTGGAGCCTATTTTGGGCTTTTTTTATTAATGATAGTGTTGCACCTTCAGTTAATTGTGTAGAATCATCTGATTTGTGGCACTTACGACTTGGTCATTTAAATTTTGGTGCTCTAAAGAATATGATGAATTTCGAGTTGATTCTAAAGCATGCCATTGATAAGAAAACTAAATGTCAAGTATGTGTGATAACTAAACTAACAAGGAAACCATTTTATAATATTGTTAGGGATTCTGACTTGTTAGATTTAGTACGCACAGACATATGTGAATTTGGTGGTGTGTTGACTAAGGATCATTGTAGATATTTCATTACCTTTATAGATGATTGTAGTAGATATTGTTATGTTTATTTGCTAAAACATAAAGATGAAGCACTAGATAAATTCATTATGTCTAAAAATGAAGCTAAAACAAAAACTGGCAAAGTATTTAAAAGGTTGAGATCGGATAGAGGTGGTGAGTATATGAGTACCTCGTTTAATGAATTTTGCGCAAGTAATGGTATAGTTCATGAGGTGACTCCACCATACACACCTGAGTCTAATGGGGTGGCAGAGCGAAAGAATAGAACTTTTAAAGATATGATTAACAGTACGCTGATTAATTCGGGATTGCCTAAGTACATGTGGGGAGAGGCTCTGAATACGGCTTGCCATATTCTGAACAGAGTCACTCTGAAACACATGGAAAACACTCCTTATGAATTGTGGATTGGATAGGTTCGATAAATCCAAATCTGGCTCACCCGTATTCCCCATTCTGCCATAAAACTGTTTGAATTATCTTCATGTGTGGGGGTGCCTTGCCAAGGTGCTTGTCCCTGAACACAAGAGAAAGAAACTAGGACCGAAAACTGTTGATTGTGTCTTTATGGGCTATCTTGAAACCACAATTTCTATGAGATTTTTAGTCTTAAAATCTGACATAAATGGTATTGTGGCGAATACGATAGTTGAGTTTCGTGATACAACATTCTTTGAGGATGTGTTTCCTATAAAGACTGGTATACCTCAAGGCACTTCTTATGATGATCTCACTCGCACATCGAGTTTCATTCTTGATCACGTGGAAAGGATGTCGAATGTGGGGGCGGATCCTGGTAGCAGCTCTACTCCTAATGAAGTAGAGGAACCTAGAAGGAGTAAGCGTGCAAGGGTAGTCAAGGACTTTGGAAGTGATTATATCACTTACCATGTCGAGTATGAACCTTTAACTTTCCGTCAGGACATGGATTCTTCGGAGTCGAGGCACTGTAAAGGCGCTGTAAAGAGTGAGATGGACTCTATTGTTTCCAATGGAATATGAGAGTTAGTCGATCTCCCTCCTGGGTGTTGTACTATAGGATGTAAATGGATTTTCAAGAGGAAGTTAAACCCTGATGGCTCAATAGATAAGTATAAGGCTAGGCTAGTTGCTAAGGGCTTTAGGCAAATGGAAAGCATTGATTATTTTGATACATATTCTCCAGTTTCCCGAATAACAACAATCAGAATGCTTAGTGCATTGGCTTTTGTACATGGTCTTATCATCCATCAGATGGATGTAAAGACGACTTTTCTTCATGGTGACCTTGAAAAAAGATTTATATGGATCAGCCTGGGGATTTGTTGCTTCTGGTAATGAAAGGAAAGTATGTAAGTTAGTCAAATCCATTTAATTCCTAAAACAAGCTCCTATAGACTGGCATAAGAAGTTTGATGAAACTGTTTTAGGCTTTGAGTTTTTAGTTAATGAAAATGACAAGTGCGTCTATTATAAGGTTAGAGGAAATGAATCTGTGATTGTGTGCCTATATGTGGATGATATTTTGTTGTTTGGAACCAATATTGAGATTATTAACAAGACAAAGAGTTTCTTGAAAAGGTACTTTGAGATGAAAGATATGGGTGAAGCTAGTGTGATTCTTGAGATCAAGTTGACTCGGTCAATTGATCGAATAACCTTGTCATAGTCTCATTATATAGATAAATCTATACTTGAGAAGTATGGTTATTCAAATTGTAGAATCACTAGTACTTCATTCGATCCTAAAGTTGTCCTTCTCAAGAATAGTTCTAGTGTTCCTGCATCTCAGTTAAGGTATTCTCAGATTATTGAGAGTTTGCAATATCTTGTTAATGTGACTAGGCCATATATTTCTTATTATGTTTCTAAGTTGGCTAGATATATAAGTTGTCCAAACAAGACTCATTGGGAGGCACTGGATAGAGTTCTTAGATATCCGAAGGGAACTATTTCCCTTGGCTTGCATTACCGATATTTATGGGGGTACTCGAGGGGTACAGTGATGCAAGTTGGATAGCTAAGAAATCTGGTTCCAATGGAGTGACTGGATATGTGTTTACCCTTGCGGGTGGAGCAGTGTCCTGGAAGTCTTCTAGACAGACTTTGATTACTCGATCTACTTTTGAAGCTGAGTTGTGTGCAATTGATGCCACGGGGACGAAGGCTGAATGGTTACATGGACTGATGTCAATGTTACATGTAGTAAGCGAACCATTTCCTGCCATTACTGTTCATTATTGTAGCCGTACAACTATCGACAAGATCAGAAGTGTGAAATATAATGCTAAAACAAAGAGACATATCCAAATTAGACTTAAGTTTATAAGGGATCTTGTGTCTGATAGGATTATTGCTATGGAGTTCATAGGAACTCAGGATAATATGGTAACCTCCATAGCTTTCTGCGCCCCAACGGCGCCTTTCCTTTACCCAAAATGCACTTTCGATCATTCAATTTTGACTCTTCTATTCTATTCTAATACATTCTTTCTTCCATTACCTATTTTCTATGTCTGGTAAGGCGCATTCCGTTGAGGGATAAAAACCTCCCGGGGGTCAACTCCTTGCTTTCATCGAGAATGTCATTGCCTCATGATTGTTGTCCAATGCTATATTTCGACTACATTTCACTACGCAACCCTCGCGCTTACACACTTTTATTATTTAATCATTACATTAATAGGGGCCTTCCAGGAATTGACCGGGCCGCTTAGGCGGAATAGGCAAGCGGTGTAGTCAATCTGGTGTAACAGACTCCACTAACTAGAGCTGATCATTTGACTAAGGGACTTGAGCATGTTGTGGTCCTTAAGTCGAGGTTGGGGATGAGACTGATAACTCATCATGGTTCATCTACAACAGGAACCCAATACACCTGAGAGGAGATCCCTGGAAGTGTATTCAATCTGGTAATAACAAATTGTAAGAATGAACCGGTAGTACCTTTACTATATATAGATTGATACTTCGTATCTGAATCTATCCCCTAAAAACCTCAAAAGGTACTGAAACTGCTAGTATATCAAGAGTTTTTAGAAATCTGAATGGGGTCAAGTCGTAAGAGGAGATGTTAGCAGTACATCTTTGGAGATGCCCAACTAAGCGAATGTTATTGTGAGGTCGTAATAAGAGGAAATGGTTATTCCTCGAAGCATTCGATGAACAGGATAGAGACACGACCATAACGTCTCAAAGCCGTAGATCTGACCATAGCCTTTGACTTGTCGTCGTCTATGAAGTGTGGTTACAATACACGGATAAAGATTCAAGGTGAAATATTCCATCTATATCCGGTAGCCATCGAAGTAGAGGACTTAGGAGGGTTCAAACCCAGAAGGGTACCGGCTCTGAAAAACAAGTCATGATAAAATCAGGTTTGTATTTTTGTATGGATTTGTGGTGGATTATTACAAAATGGAACCAACTTGAGATACAGCAGGGATTCATGGGGATGAATATAAATTCATGGCCATGAATTTTTCTGGGATACAACAGAGATTCATAGGCATGAATATAAATTCATGGCCATGAATTTTTCCTGGGTATTTTTAACAATGACCAATAGTTGGAAGTTTGTTCCTTTCTAAGAGGACTCAAACTTTCATGTTTGGATCTAAGACATTTTTTTAGTGGAATCCATAAATAAATGGAGTTGTAATGGCTAGCTTAAAATGGGTTTGTGGTTGATTAAGTTATAAAAATTTGAGTACCACATTGATATGGTAAAAGAGTATTGGTGGCTTTATATTGTATAACATGCAAGTGTAGTGCATAACTACTAAGGCATGTGGGTATACATGGCCGTAGTGTGGGCCTCGCGCGCACACACGCGCGCTGCCGCCTCGCCACGACACGACACGGGTCGGGTCGATGGGCGATTTGGGCGAATGTCTCGGCCTCTCGCATACGCGAGGCGACCTGGGCGAGGGATTTTACTATTGTTTTAATTAAATAAACAATGACTTAATATAATATTTTAATATAAATATTATGTGTTAGAATTTGTTAGTGGGCCTAGAATTTATGGGTCTGGGCTTGGTAAATTGGGCATGTCTAACTGTTACAATTCTAAATAATATTTATATTGAAATATGTTTTAAGTAAAATATTTATATTAATTAAAACTGATCAGTTACGTTTTTTTTTTATTAAAAAGAAGAAAAATATTTTTGATGAAAAGAGGGATATACATCTGTAAAGACCTAGCAGGCTCCTCATCTCCCTTCTCTCTCTCTCTCTCTGAAAAACATATATACATACATAGGTTTTCCAGGCGAATGAGGTCTGATCGCCGTTGAACATCGTGCTGCTGTGAGATCGGTGTTCTGCTGTTGTTTTATCCTGGGAGGGTTATTGCAGGCTGTGGATACAGTAAGTGAGGGTAATAAACTCTTCAAGAACAACCTCTTACTCTTGAGGAATTGGTGACTCAGCTGTGTTGAAAGCTTCATTACGATAAGCTTTGTTCCTCGTCTTGTTTTATTTAACATTTTCTGATTATTTTATGTTTTCAACCTTCGTGGCTTGTTTTCATTATTGGTGATTTGCCTTGTTCTTGTTATTTGTTATATAACTGCCTCGTTGTATTAAATTAGTCGTTGTACTATTATTTTTCCCAACATATTTATCGATAAGTATTTGCGGGTTTATAAGCGAATAAATTATTTATTTTGTTCGGCCAAACAGGCCTTTTAGTATGATCTCGTTTGATTAATGAATAAGTTAATTTCATTTTATATATGGTGTTTGTTAGATATGTGTTTTTCGTTGTCTATATATATTTAAACCACTAAATTAACTGTGTGTTGATAAATAAAATTTAAAACTTAATGAGTTAATTTAAAACAAGAATAATGTGTTAATTTAAAATAAAAAATAATGATGAAATAATAATAAAATTATAATATTTAATTTAGAAAATGGAAAATAGAATAGTAAATGTTATATACTTTAAAATATTATCATATTTTTCTCTTAGATGCTACTCCCTCCATTCAATAAGTTCTTTAACGCTTAGCGGAGATTCTTAACATTTTCAAAAGTAAAATAATTTTACTCACAGGCTAATTATAATAAAGGATTAATAATAATAATATTTTATGGGAAAATTTTCAGCTGAAAATTTTGCCTATAAATATACTATTATAAACACTATTTTTGCCTCAACCCAAAAGATTTACAAAACCCTAATTCTCTCCACCTCCTCCTCCTTCATTACATCGTTTTCTTGGTGGATACTGGTGGAGTGCTTCACACTTGAGGAGCAGCTACTAGGGACCCCCGCTCGTGGTTCTTGGATCGCTTTTAAAGATTAGAAACGATCCCTCGATTTTATTTACGATCTGTATGCATATTATATGGATTTTATATCATGAAAATTGTTTAACCATGCTTTCGTGATAGATAAAATCCTACAATGGTATCAGAGCATAGGTTGTATGCATATAGATCTGTGATAAAAATTTCAGAATTTTATGTGCTTGTGTGAATTAAATATGATTTTTACAAGTTATATCATGGATTAATTATAACTGATTAGAAATTGTTTCTCAGAATTATTTTGACTGTAGATCTGGGTTCTACAAGTGTTGTAGATCGTCTGAGTATTTTTTTCATAATTTTATGATGTATGAATTAATTGTTATGAATTTTTGAAGTTGTTTAAATTAAATTCATAATTAAATATAAATATATATATATAATATATTAGTATACATATATATATTTTCTGGCTGCCATGCTGTTATTGTGAGGGCACGGTGCTCGAAGAAAGAACAGGGTACGGTGGCACATCGTTTGAGGAGCGGCGGCGGCAACAGTCTGAAACGGGCAGAGGAGCGCGCGTCTGGCATGCGCGCGTGGGGCACACGCGCTCGTGTGTCACGCCCGACGCGTGTCAGACACGCGCGGGTCAATGGTCAGCGTATTGCTGACGTCACCCGACGCGTGTCAGACATGCGCGGGTCAATGGTCAGCGTATTGCTGACGTCATGCTGACGTCAGCTTAGGGTTTAGGGCGCGTGAAGCGCGTGCACGCGTCGGGGCGCGTGGAGGACATCCACACACGCGCCTGACAGCGCGTGGGGGCGCGTGGATTTGCTTCTTTCGGCGTGTGCGGGCGCGTGTTTTGTCAGAATGAGGCGTTTTTGGTGCCGTTGGATTCGTCTTTCCGAGATGCATCTAATGGTATATTATATGATATTTTATGAAATAGTTTTGAACTGTTTATAGCTAAAGGTAGTGTTTTAAAGCTAGTTTTGATTGTTTTAATTGCTTTTAAATGCCTCATGTGATACATAGAGATGTATAATGCTTAGACCAATATGCTACATGATGTAACATGCCTACCTTGACGTTTATTCATGCTTATATATGTGATATATGCTTAGTTTATCATGCGATGATAGATTTAGGTGAACTTAATTAACATAAGGCGTTTGTTAGACAATCTAGTATAGTGAAATTGTTTCATGACCTTAATATAAATATTATGAATAAGATCATGAGATTCTTGTGTTTATGAAACACGTAATTGAATATGAATTTTCAATATTGAGAGAAAGGATGATTCTGTCAACAACATATTTCTATCTGTAAGAAAGGGTTATTAAGTGACACCTCTTGACAATGCTCCACCCGATGTGGGAATCATCTGATTATCGATTATTGATTTGAAATATTTAATTTAAAAGGAAGAATCTCTTTATAATATGATTATGATTGTAATGTAATATAATCCCTCTAAAATTAAATAATATCAAGTAGTAATTGGCCAATGACACAACGGGCTTGTGTCGGTCATAGCCTTCCAACATGATAGAAAGTGGTTCTTATTTTTAAATTATTATCGTTTCATGCTACAGCCGAGGGCTTTGATTTCGAAATAAGAAATACTTGTCTATTACATAGAGATGTGTACATTGAATTAGAATCTAAAGGTCGTTACGTGTTATAGTCGTGGGTCGTTGGAGACTGATTCAATTGTACGAAATGTTGGGTTAGACTTGACTTAGAATATTGAGTTTGTCGTGCCACAGCCGTGACTCAATTATTCAAGAGGCTAAAGTTATATTAGAGAATAACATAAGATATAATTGACAAGAGTTGTCTGCCTATTGAACATCACATGACGTTTCGTGTTACAGCCGAGGTTGTGTGATGGAATATAGGATCCCTATTCCCACAAGCATTATGAATGCTTAATTTTCACTTAGGGGTTGTATAAATTAGATAAACTAGTGGGAGCCACTTATGAATAAAGACCCGATTCATATAGTGTTTTGAAATGAAATTTAATATTTGCTAAGTGTTGTTATGTGTTTATCGTTTACAGATTTACTATATTCGTCATGTCTTCTGCACTATCACTCCGGAGCATACTAGATGCTCACAAGTTGACTGGTCCAAATTTAGCTGTTTGTTTTCACTGTAACAAGTTGGGGCACTGGAAGAGGAACTGCAAGGTTTACCTTGCAGAATTGAAGAAGAGGAAGGGTAGTGAGACTACCGCTTCTGATTCAGGCATGTTCATGATCGAAGTTAATATGTCACTAGGTCAAATTTCTACTTGGGTATTAGAGACCGCCTGTGGTTCTCGTATTTGCAATTCGTTGTAAGGACTAAAGGGAAGTAGGACTCTTGAAAAAGATGAGGTGATTCTACGTATGGGCAATGGAGCAAGGGTTGCGGCCATATCTGTAGGATCATTTAGTTTACATATGCCTACGGGCAAGACTATTATTTTGAATAATTATTATTACGTTCCCTCTATTGTGAGGAATATTGTTTCTATTCCTATGTTGGATTTGGATGGTTTTTCATTTATTATTAAGAATAATGAATGTTCTATCCTTAGAGATAATGTTCTTTATGGACGTGGTATTTTAAATAATGGTGTGTATGTATGTGACGTAGAGCATGATTTACTTCAGATTGAACAAACTTATAAAAGAAAACGAGATGATGAAAATCTGACCTATTTATGGCACTGTAGGCTAGGTCATATTAGTGAAAATAGACTGCGGACATTGCATAAGGAAGGGTTACTTGACCCCTTTGATTTTGAATTATATCCTACATGCGAGTCTTGTCTATTGGGCAAAATGACCAAATCTCCATTTATTGGACATGGAGAGAGGGCTGCAGATTTGCTAGGATTGGTACACACAGATGTATGTGGACCAATGTCTACGCAAGCCATGGGTGGATTTTCGTACTTTATTACTTTCATAGATGATAGATCTAGATTCGGATATGTGTATTTGATGAAACACAAGTCTGAAGCCTTTGAAAAGTTCAAAGAATATAAATATGAAGTGGAGAAATAAACCAAACACAGTATTATAACTCTTCGATCAGATCGAGGTGGTGAATACTTGAATGGAGAGTTTCTAGATTATCTCAAAGAAAATGGTATAGTCTCCTAGTGGACTCCTCCATATACTCCACAGTTAAATGGGGTATCTGAAAGGAGAAATCGAACTTTGTTAGACATGGTTCGGTCCATGATGAGCTATGCGAATCTTCCAGTATTCCTATGGGGTTATGCATTGGAAACCTCAGCATATTTACTGAATAAGGTTCCTTCCAAATCTATTCCTCAAACTCCATATGAGATATGGAAAGAAAGGAAACCGAGTCTTAAACACGTTAAGATTTGGGGATGTCCAGCTTATGTCAACAAAGTTGACCCAGATAAGCTGGAATCTCGATCCGTAAAATGTAATTTTGTGGGATATCCTAAAGAGACTTTGGGGTATTACTTTTACACCGATCATCGGGTGTTTGTCTCCAGACATGCTACCTTCTTGGAAAAGCAGTTTATCCTTGAAGGAAACAGTGGGAGCAAAATTGAACTTGATGAAGTTCAAGAAGCACAAACTACTATGGATCAAGTGGAAACACCTGTTCAGACTGAACAACCTTCTGTGGAACAGCCCATTCGTAGGACAGGGAGAGTGTCTCACCAACCTGAGAGGTATTATGGCCTTGTCATTGAGAATGGCAATAAGTTGTCAATCATTGATGATGACGACCTTGTGACCTATAATGAGGCTATGAGTAGTGTTGACTCAGAGAAATGGCATAGTGCCATGAAATCCGAAATGGAATCTATGTGTACCAACCAAGTATGGACTCTGGTTGAGGCGCCTGAAAATGTTAAGCCTATTGGGTGTAAGTGGGTATACAAGAGAAAGATTGGAGCAGATGGCCAGGTGGAGACCTGTAATAACCCCAATTTTTGGGAAATTTTGAAACCCTTATGAATAGTGTTTTTGCTGAATGAGAAAACTTTTCATGCCACACTATGTAGGGGTTCTGATATGGATATTCTGGGATATTATTAGTACTCTATGTAGTATATAAGTGTATGTAAAGATCGTCAGAATCCAATTCCGAACACTTTGGTTTTTCCCGGAAATACCCTAGATGCGGAAAGAATTGAGTATAAGGTAACAGGATAAAAAGGATTTAAATTAAAGGATTATAATAGAGGATCATAAAAGGGAATATAATGTACTGAGAAAGGTTAAGGGAACCTAAGTAATAAGATCCCGGGTATGATCCTTCAAATGATAAACGAGAACGAAAGTTAAGCGAACCATATAACAGATCAGCGGTCATTAGGCAAATTAAGCAAAGGGATTAGAGGGAGTGATGTCACCCAACCAATGAGAGGAGGACAAGGAGGGAAAGATGACATCACAACATGACATAGGCATGACATGGGAAGGAAGGAGGTGTGGTTGAATGAGAACCACACAAAATCAAGGGCAACAAGGTAATTAACTAAAAACAACACAAAAATCAACCAACCAAGCCAAAACATTTCATTTCACCAAACAAAACACAAAAATCTCTCTTCTTCTTCTTCATGCTCTCGGGTGCTTTTCTTAAAAAATGAAAGTCCGAGCTCCTCCACTTACTATTTAGCAAGGTAATTATCTAAGCTTCCCCATGGATAGTTACATACTTCCTATAAGTTTAAGCTTCTAATTCTAAGCCAATCTTTTTCTATAAATCATGAAAGAAGATGGTGAATAGTGTTTTCAAGAACTAAAATTTGTGTTCTTGAAGTTTTGTTTAGATTAAGCTTGGATAAGGACTTTAAGGGTGATTCCAAGCCATTCTCTTGATTCTCCACTCTTCAAGGAAGGTATACCATCTCCAAACCCTAGATTCCTATGTATTATAAGATGATTTTGATTAGTAGGGTGATATTGTAGCTTGTTGTTGTGATTAGAGTTTGGGATTTAAAATGGTATTGAATCGGATTGGAAAATCTTGTTGTTTTGGTTAAAAGAATGTAGTATAGTTAAATTCAAGCTTAGGCATAAATATGAATGTTAAAATTGAATTGGTTGGGGTTGTTATGATGTGATAAGGATGGATGTTGGTTGTATGTTGGATTTGAGGTTGAATTGGGTTGGTTTTGAATGGTTTTAAATTGGGAAATCGCGTAAACATAGCCATCGTAACGTCCGATTTTCTTTAGACTGTTTTTGTGCATAACATTAGGACCCGAGAACCCCCTGCTAGATTATGACCATTGCCATGTCTAGATAGCTCGTGTTACGAGCTTCGTTTTGATATGTAGTTCGTTTGATTCCGATGCACGGTTTAGGAGAAACGACCGTTTCAAGTAACGGCGTTTCGCGAACGAAACTTTTCCCCTCGCCTTACTTTGAAACATAGGTTAAAGACCAAAAAGGGTTAATTAATGTATGAAACATTATGGTAAGTGTGTTAGGCAATTGGTAAGACACTCGCGAAGGAATCGATTTAAAACTCGTAAAGGTTAAATTATTAAAAATGGTGGAGCCGAGGGTACTCGAGTGACTTAAGCGAGTCAGTAAGCGCAAAACAAGCGTTAGAGTCTAAGTTAGTTAAAGTATAGATTTACAAGTGACTTTGGTTTAATTCCAACTTACTTGTTGGTTATAGGTTACCAGACTCGTCCAGAGCCATTCGTAACCCCCAAGTCGCTCAGGCAAGTTTTCTACCCGTTATAACTGTTGTTGTGATGTATATGTGTATATGCATGATCTTGCGATAAATGCATATTTGTTATTAGCAAATTCTTGCGATATATTGTAGCATGTGATATGGTACATATGCATGCCGGTTTCGTATTCTTGTCATATATATCTGTTGGTTCAGTTGATAATACCTATGCTAGAGAATAGCGGTAATTTGCATATACCCTTAGTATAGGGACCCAAAGGTGAAAGCATTTTCTAAAACCGGGAGTCGAGGATCCCGAGTAGATTTTGTATATATGGATATATATATATACTTATATATATATGGTCATAGTTTTCAAAACTATTAATCGAATAAGGTTTATTCGATAACTTTAACCTTATTTTATTATTGAATATTATTTCGAATATTCATTCGAGGGCTTATGACTCAGCTTATTTTATTTATTGAATATTATTTGAATATTCATTTGAGGATCTATGACTCCGATTATTTGCTGAGATATATTCTTTATTTTATTAAAGAATAAGGTGTCGATAATCAAACTCACTTTTGTTTATTCAAATAAAGATAGTACTTTCGTATAGGTATATCTTTGGTTATTTAATATTCATTTCAAGTATAAGTTTTAAAACTTCTACTTCAGTTATTTTTATAAAGACTATTCTTTATGGGAATATTATTTAAATAATAATATTCAGATATTTTCTAATATATTGGGACTGATTTATTTTGTTAAATCAGCATCACTCCAAACATTCTTAAAAATGTTTTGCGAGTCTTCAAAATAATTTTAAAAGTTAGAGCGGATCCCAAAACTCATTTTTTTATATTTAAGATCATCCTTTCGAAGGGAATTTAAATACTCGCTCAAAACCTGAGGGATCCGGCTCTGTGGTGTGTTTTATATTCGCAACAAGGTTGCTGTTTTGATAAAAGAGTTTTCGATTACTTACCCAATACTCGGGAAGTAAAATTCGTGGAACAAGTTAATCCATTAACAGGCATCGCCTGGGAAATATCGGTGAGTTTTCCTTTCCAACTAGATATGACTTCTTGGTGGAGCCGTATCAACAAGTTTCTACTTGGGGAAAGTGGGGACGAGCTTTACGTTTCAGAGTCATGGATTTCATCTGAACTAGGAGTGGCGTAAGTGGTCGAGTAGCGCCGGCCCAGCCTTATTATATTGGCCCAAATGGCCTGGAAGTTCCGCTAAGGCGGTCCATTCCTTAGGAGTTCAGTGTTCGGTTGACAAGTAAATCCGACAGGTTCTCCTCTACATGTAGAAAATGGTGGGGTTGCACTACTACGACTGATCATCGTAAGTGGTCTTCCTGGCGCGGCAAACTCCCGTAATGAGTTCATCATCCAATTGGATATTTCTGCAACACTACCCAGAGCACTTCGATAGAAAGGCTACGGTTGGGCGATTGTTGAGTGTTGGCAGGGTCAAGTTTTCAAAATGATGTTTGCATCAAATGAAGTATCTCATAACTTCATTATATTTTGATGATATTTTAAAGGTTGAATCTATTCAAGTATTATCTTGTAGTCTCATCTATGTGATGAACTTTTAATCTAATTATAACTTGAACGGTGGTAGTTCAAGTAGTATTTGGAAAAGATATAAGTATATTGGAGTATCTTGTAACTTCATCTTTTAAACTTATATCTAGTAAATGATTATCTTATGTATGCCAAAGATTTTCCGAAAAACGTTGAGACAAGGTTAGATATATGAGATCACCTTGCAACGGTATTTTTATACAGTTATACACTGGAACTCTGTGTGTATTATGCGTGAAAGAGGACTTCCAATATTTTGAAAAGTATATATATATATATACTGAATATTTTGCGACTTCATCACATTAAGATATCAACTTGGTTCATTTCTTTTGACCAAGACTTTCATGAGTACTATGAGAAGGCTCATATATTGTTATTCATTATACATATTATTTTGGTGGGCTTGCTGCTCACCCTTGCTTTCTTCTTTCATCACACAACATCAGATAGACAAGATGAACAGGACCAAGCTCCCAATTCACAAGCGGATAGGAAGCATTCCGCAGTTTCCTATAGGTGTTGAAGTCACTATAGCTGAGGTAGGGAAATACCAATAGACTAGGCTTCAACTGTTGATGTACCAGATTTATGTATATTTATGAATTGTAATAATGGCAAAGAAATGTAAATTTATTCAGAAAACCTTTTAAGGTGTATTGGCAGATAATTGTGGAATAAAATGACTTGTGATTATTTTTGGATGTTCATCTCTGAGACTATAACGTGTGGTGTGTGTGTTTATTGTGGGGTCACAGTACAGAGTAGTTGATTAATTATTAAGGTTGGGTGTTACTAAGGGAAATGGAACTCGTGACAACCCGGATCCCCGACCCCGGATCTGGGGGTGTTACAAGACCTATAAGGCCAGGCTCATGGCAAAAGGATTCAAACAAAGGCAAGGGATTGACTTTGATGAAACTTTTTCGCCTGTAGCCCTGTTAAAATCAATTCGGATTTTGCTTGCGATTGCTGCTTACTACGACTATGAAATCTGGCAAATGGACATGAAAACGGCCTTCCTCAATGGGGAACTTGAGGAGGAAGTGTATATGACACAGCCATAGGGTTTTCTTTCCAATGGAAATGAACACCTAGTGTGTAAACTGCTGTGAACCATATATGATTTAAGGCAAGCTTCTCATAGATGGAACATCCATTTTGATGAGACAATCAAAGAGTTTGGTTTTATCAAAAACATTGATGAACCATGGGTCTACAAGAAGGTTAGTGAGAGCGCGGTGATATTTCTTATATTGTATGTGGATGACATACTTCTTATAGGAAATGATATACCGATGCTACAATCAGTCAAAGTATGGCTATCAAAGAACTTCACCATGAAGGACTTGGGAGAAGCATCCTACATTCTCGGTATGAAGATCTATAGAGATAGATCTAGAAGAATGATAGGTCTTACCCAGGGTACATACATCCAGAAAGTACTTAAAAGGTTTAGCATGGAAAACTCCAAAAGAGGTCTCATACCGATGAGCCATGGAGTGTCCCTTTCCGAAAAAAATATCTCCTAAGACACCTGAGGAAAGAGAGCGTATGAGTAAGATTCCTTATGCTTCAGCAATAGGATCTATCATGTACGCGATGTTATGTACAAGGCCTGATGTTGCTTATTCAATTAGTGTGACGAGCAGATATCAGTCCAATCCAGGTGAAGACCACTGGAAAGCAGTGAAAAACATCCTTAAGTACTTGCGAAGGACTCAGGACATTTTTCTTGTTTTTGGTGGTGAATATGAGTTGAAAATAAAGGGTTATACTAACTCTAGTTTTCAATCAGAAAGTGATAGCAAATCCATGTCAGGGTACGTGTTTACTCTGAATGGTGGTGCGATAAGTTGGATGAGTTCCAAAAGTCTACAACGGCTGACTCCACAGCGGAAGCAGAATATATAGCTGCAAGAGAGGCTGCAAAAGAAGCCGTTTAGATGAGGAAATTTGTTTCTGAGTTGGGAGTTGTTCCTAGTGTTGAAGAGCCTATTGTGTTGTATTGTGATAACAACGCAGCAATAGCACAAGCCAAGGAACCTAGGTCTCATAAAAATTCTAAACATGTCCTGCGACACTTTCATCTAATTAGGGAGATTGTTGAAAGAGGAGATGTCAACGTCGAGAGAGTTGACACACATAACAACATAGCAGACCCACTCACAAAGCCACTTTCTCAAAGTCACTTTATTCGTCATAAAGACAAGATGGGTATTAGATACCAGAGTGATTGGCTTTAGTACAAGTGGGAGATTGAAAGAGATATGTCCTAAGTCCAATCATATATGAGGATTTAGGAATAACTTTTATGTAATCTGTTTTGATTTCATTGATATTAATAAAAGACTTGTTTTGTTTTTATTGCGAGCTCTATCTATTTTAAGTGTTTAAATAAGATGTACCACAGTTTAGAGTAAAGCTTTTTATGGATTGTGATGAGATCATAATAATGAGACCTAAAAGATGATAACTCTAAACTCAAATAGTTCCTGGTCGTAGGATTACTAACTGGTAATTAATAATCCGCAAAGATCGGTACATACTATGCTTGCTTCATTATGAAGGACGTCTGTTCTCATAGACATTTGTGTGGTGACACTATAGCCAGTATGTAGGTGCTTATTATAGAATAAGTTCACTGAACATGACTCACACAGCTGAACAACTGATGGAGTTCACTCACGTGTCAGCAGTTGTTCACATAGTCATAGTTGTACAAGTATCCTTAGACTTGAGGTCATCATAGTCATCTTGTGTACACTGAACTATGCTTTGGTTTAGTTCTTAGTCTCCAGGGACAATTATAAGGACTCTACTGGGTATAGGAATTTGTACATGAAGATAGTGTATGATCAATAAAGGATCTACCCCTTCCAGTGAAGGAAGAGAATGTTCAATGCTGATCCACTTATGCTAGTTCAGGAATCTCTTGCAAGAGTGAATGAAATTAGAAAGGAGTTTCTAATTTACATTAAATAGAACTAAGCATAGTGAATGGGAACGCAAGTGATTAAATAAGATAGGCTTGACACAAGTTCCATGCCTTGTATTTAATCGTGACATTGCAGGGTAGAAGGAATTGATTGTACGGTAACTACTCACTGAATAGGTTCTTGGTATTCTAAGCAGTGAATTCGTATTATCCGGATAGTCGCGATATGCTGAGAAGTATCCCTCACGATGTAGAATAAATATGATTAATTAATTAATCTTATTTAATGAATTAGAGAATTTATATAAATAATGATAAAATAGTTTTATTATTATTTATTTCTACTACCGGCTTAATATTGAACCTACAGGGTCACACCATAAAAGAGAATGATTTAATGGTGGAGAAATTAATTAATAATGGCTGATAATTATTTATTTATGAAATAAATAATTAATTGGAAAATTTAATAATTGATTAAATGAGATTTAATTGATTATAAATTAATTAAGAAAAAGTTCTTAGTATTATTAATTAAGAATTTAATTTTTGGAAATTAAATCAAGTGAGAGAATTATTTCTAAAGTGTTTAGAAAAAGGATTAATAATTAAAAGGTGTTTTAATTATTAGTGAGAATAATAAAGGGTTAATAATAATAATATTTTATGGGAAAATTTTCAGCTGAAAATTTTGCCTATAAATATACTATTATAAACCCTATTTTTGCCTCAACCCAAAAGATTTACAAAACCCTAATTCTCTCCACCTCCTCCTCCTTCATTACATCGTTTTCTTGGTGGATACCGGTGGAGTGCTTCACACTTGAGGAGCAGCTGCTAGGGACCTCTGCTCGTGGTTCTTGGATCGCTTTTAAAGGTTAGAAACGATCCCTGGATTTTATTTACGATCTGTATGCATATTATATGGATTTTATATCATGAAAATTGTTTTACCATGCTTCCGTGATAGATAAAATCCTACATGAAAATATTAATGAACTTCATATGGATCACTGTTGACGTCTTCTTCACTGCAGCTAACATAACCTTTTGTGCATATACCCAATAAACAATCTGTACTGTTCCTAGGAGAACATAGATTATTTTAAAGTCCTTATTCTATGTTGAGTTATCCAAATCAGTATTGTTGAGATAAACATACAGCTTCAATTTTGCTCAACAATCTCCACCTATTTGACTGTTACACCTAACGGTCAAATAATAATGGAGAAGCAACAGTTTGGAGGATAACTCAACTAACCTTATCCAAAAATCTTCAATCAACTTTCAACTTTCAATCCGGGACTTGGAAATAATACTATCTTATATCTACCGCATCTTCTATATGCATCAGCTTCAGCAGAGAACAGATTCTTCTCTCCCTTATGTAAAGTTGCAGATAGATACGACTTCCAAACACTGTCTTCAATAACCTTCAGATCTTCCCATAAAGCACATAGAAAATATTTTGGAATCCAGAACCAAAGCCCAATAATTTCTCCCCCTAAGATGAAGAATCCCTTCCTTAGTACAATAAAGTTAGACATCCCTCTTCTTAGTTACAAAAAGACTATCAGTCCATAAGTTCTTTATAATATCTCCCCCTTAGTTGAGTAATCCTTCAAAATGTATTCAGAGTAAAACCTTAGGATCAACCAACCAAGTAAAGAGATTATTTGGTAACCATTTCTCACAGTGCAAATGTGTGATTTCTGTTTAGTGATCTCAAATTTGTGTTTCACTCCACTCTACACTCAAGTGTTTATCACTCAGTCTCACAGTGTGTCACTCACTCAAAGCTCCAAACATCCAAGTTTACCTGCGAGAAAATCCTTTTCATAGAAAAGTTGCCTTCCACCTTCAAGGACTGAAACTCTCAGTCAAGAGATTCAGAAATATTTCTTCTGAGAGGGGAAATTAGGATTCTTTTAAGTGGCAGAATTCCTGATATCCCTAAACTTCTATGAAGAAGTATACCTTATAAACTCGTCAGTTGATATCTGAGTCCTCATTTACAAGTTGCTATTTTGACTAAGTCAAAATTATATCCAGATTTGAATTCTGGGAAGATAACCAGTGATCAATGATATTCCATTAGGGATCAATGATTTCTTCTAAAGTCCGTGAGGACTTATCAATAACCAACTATGATCATATGTTCTTATTCAAAATCATAGATAAAGATTAGAACATGATCCATGATTCCAACCTATTGCCATTGACCTTGATATGGTTTGACAATGATTGTTGTGTCAATACATTCCTTGTGTGTGTGAATCTCACATGTGCATTGGAAACATTTTAACCAAGGGGTAGTGACTCTTTTACATATGCCCTGAATGACAAGTGAATTTTCAATAGATAACATTCTGTTGGGAGAATGCACCTAATAACTGTTTATATGCCTTTTTCAGCTCTATATCCTTTTGAGAGAATATAGATAGGCTTACAGATGTCTCAGGTTATAGATACTCCACTTCTTTATGAGAGACAGAGCTGTAGGGTTGATATTTCCTTCCTTATGTGGTGCTTCTTGGTATTATCTCCCTCATTCTCAAAACAACTCCAAAACCAAATGGTAATTTTTCCTGATCACTGAGTTGATATTTCGAGAAAATTAAGTGAATCAGAGCAAAATCTGGGGGATGTATCAGAGTAAGGTAATGGAATACTATTTGAGAAGTGTTTGGTTCTAATGACTTGGGTTAAAACCTATGAGGTTTGATAGGCTCTTAGTCAGTTCCTAAAACCACTGAGGGTGTTGAAGATCACAAACATCCGAAGTACAATATCAGAGAATTTGATGATCAAGAACAGAGTGATTTCAGAACCAGAAATCTTTTACCTTTACTTACCACCATATGGATTCATGAAGGATGTCTCCGATGATCATGATTTCTGATTCTTTTGACAGTGCTACTCAAACAAATCTCGTCAACTCAAAACAGTTCAAAGTTAGTCCAATACAGATCAATACTATAGAGGAAGGTGATGAACATTATTTTAAGCTTATAAGATATGCATAAGATAATCAGAATATAGGAAATATATCAGGATCAAATATCCAGAATAAAACATAAGCATAGCAAGATCATCAGAGTTACATTTAGGGTCAACATATAAGTCATACAATCATGTCATAACTATCACTAGTTATGCTGTATATTTATTCTAGCACAAAACAAACATAGTTATTCTTGCACGAACAGAGAGTCAGAGTGACCAAGGAATATGTTGTCAGAGTTACCTAGGGTCAGAAACTCAACAAACATACAGAATTACTCAGAAAATATGATACAATCACACAGAATATAATCAGAGTACTCAAATTAGTTACACAGGATCTAAACCTATAAATCAGAGTTATGATAGGATCACAAAAAAGATTACAGGATCTAAACCCAATGTGCAAATAAACTGAGATGTGTATGTGCTAAAATAAATATCACTATCAAAAGTGTTTGCATCAGAGTAAACATATAACATGTAAACATTCAAACAACTAATATACTGCATCAAAAACTCTAACTTACTTACCACTAGCATATAACATGTAACACATGGTAATCAGTTAGCTTCAAAACAAGTTTAACATGGATATTTATAATGAATATATATGTAAACTTACTTTCCCCTCATAGCATCATCATTGGGGTCGTAAAGCTTACCCGCACCAAATTACATTTGTTGATTTCCAATTAATTGGACAAATTCAACATTCCAAGTTCACTAACCAACTTGTTAAAAGTAGCTTCATCAAGTGGCTTCGTAAAAATGTCTGCAATTTGATCCATTGTGGGAACAAAATGAAGTTCCACAATTCCATTCTTTATATACTCTTGAATGAAATGATACCTTATATCAATATGTTTGGTCCTTGAATGCTGAACATGATTGTTTGAGATTGTTGTGGCACTTGTGTTGTCATAGTAGATAGGAATATTCTTCAAATCAAGTCCATAGTCTCGGAGCTGGTTTTTCATCCAAAGAAGTCGAGAACAGCAGCTACCAGCAGCAATGTATTCAACTTCAGCAGTAGATGTAGAAACTTAATGCTGCTTCTTACTAAACCAAGAGACCAATCTTCTCCCAAGAAACTGACAGCTTCCTAAAGTACTCTTCCGATCAATCTTACAACCAGCGTAATCAGAATCTGTATAGCCGATGAGATCAAAGCCCGTATCTTTAGGATACCAGATACCTAGATTAGGTGTACCCTTCAGATATCTGAAAATTCTTTTAATGGCTATCATATGAGATTCCTTCGGATCAGCTTGGAACCGTGCACATAAGCATGTAGCAAATATAATATCTGGATGACTCGTAGTCAGGTAGAGTAATGATCCAATCATGCCTCGATAATGAGTGATGTCAACCATTTTACCATACTTGTCTTGATCAAGTTTTGTGGCAGTTGCCATCTGAGTCTTTGCTGGTGTTGAGTCTTCCAACTGATATTTCTTCAGAAGATCTCTGATATATTTCATTTGCCAAGTGAAGATACCATCTGATTTCTGACTCACTTGTAATCCAAGGAAGTAGCTCAACTCACCCATCATACTCATCCCATACCTACTCTGCATAAGTTTAGCAAACCTTGCACAAAGTGCATCATTCGTAGACCCAAATATAATGTCGTCAACATAGACTTGCACAAATATGGTATCATCTTTATGATTCTTATGAAACAGAGTCTTATCTATGACACCTCTGGTGGAACCATTTTCAAGAAGAAATTATGAGAGAGTGTCATACCATGTTCTCGACGCTTGCTTTAGACCATAAAGAGCCTTGAAGAGAAAATAGACAAAATCTTCAAACTCGAGATCTATGAAACCAGGGGGTTGCTCTACATAGACCTCTTTTTCAAGCTCACCATTCAGGAAAGTACTTTTTATATCCATCTGATATACCTTGAAGTTTGAATGTGCTGCAAATGCTAAAAACATCCTGATGGCTTCAAGTCTAGCAACTGGTGCAAAGGTCTTATCGTAGTCAATCCCTTCTTCTTGAGAGTATCCCTTAGCAACCAGTCTCGCCTTATTCCTTGTTACAATTCCAACTTCATCAAGCTTGTTTCTGAAAACCCATTTTGTGCCAATCACTGATTTGTCTTTAGGTCTGGGTACAAGTTTCCATACTTTCTATCGTTCGAACTGATTGAGTTCCTCTTGCATAGCAATCACCCAATCAGGATCTCCAAGAGCTTCATCTACTTTCTTTGGCTCTATTTGAGATAGAAACCCAGAATAGAAACATTCATTTACTGTAGCTTTTCTAATCTTGACTCCACTGTCAAGATTACTAAGTATCAAGTTCTGAGGGTGGTTTTTACTCCATACTCTATGTCTTGGTAGACTAGCCCTTGATGACTCAGCATTTCCAGAATTGTGTTGAGTCTGACTACCAGATCCTTGTTCTTCTCCTTTTTCTTCCCTCCTGAGTTGTTGCCAGCTTGATCTACAGAATTTGAAGCTTGAGGACTAGTCCCTGAGATAGTGTGACTTGTCTCATGACCATTACCTTCAGAATCTGCATCAGAATTATGATCATCAGGATCATTGCCATTGTCATTGTTGTCTGGAACAGCTTCAGGTTCATCTTCTCCATTAGAAAGATCTTCGATATGAAGATTAATCACATACACCCTGTAATCCTTTGAATCCAGAGAATAGCCCATAAAAATACCTTCTTCAACTTTTGCATCAAACTTTCCAAGATGCTCATCGTCCTTAAGCACAAAGCACTTTCCTCCAAACACGTGAAAGTATTTCACTGTTGGTTTCTTGTTGGCCATTAACTCATAAGGGGTCTTTTCATATATCTTGTTGATCAGGGTTCTATTTTGAGTATAGCATGCAGTGTTAACTACTTCAGCCCAAAAGTAAGTAGGAAGATTGGCTTCATTAAGCATAGTCCTTGCAGCTTCAACCAATGTTCGATTCTTCCTCTCAACCACTTTATTTTGTTGTGGAGTCCATGGTGCTGGAAACTGTCTTGAGATGCCCTTCTCGACACAGAAATTATTCAGCTTTGCATTTCTGAATTATGTTCCATTATCTGATCTGATTGTTCGCACAGGCACTCCAGCTTCTAACTCAATCTTGTTGATGTGATCAATGATCATATCAGGTGCTTCATCCTTTGAATGTAAGAATAACACCCACGTGTATCTTGAATAATCATCAACAATTACTAAGCCATATTTCTTTTTTGACATAGACATGACGTTGACAAGACCAAACAAATCCATGTGAAGGAGTTGTAGCGGTTCAGTGATGTCAGTCATTGTCTTCTTCTTGTGTGATACCCTCTCTGACTTTCCCTTCTCACATGCTTCACAAGGTCCATCAGGACTGAATTCCATCTCGGGAAATCCTCTCACCAATTCCCTCTTAACCAAAGAATTTATGGTCTTGAAGTTCAAGTGGGAGAGCTTCTTATGCCATAACCAACGTTCATCTGGAGAGGCTTTACCGTAGAAACACATTACTTGACCATCTGCAGAATTCTAGTCAGCTACGAACAAATCACCCTTTCTAACTCCATTGAGAGTCAGCTTCTCATTCTTCTAGATTAGATATCAAACACTTCTCCTTCTTGAACAACACTTCACATCCTTTGTCACAGAATTGACTGATACTAAGAATATTGTGCATAAGACCTTCAACCTGAGATATTTTTTCAATGATGACATTGCCAATTTCCAAACAACCATATCCCGTAGTATAACCTTTGCTGTCATCTCCAAAAGTAACCACTAGGCCAGCTTTCTGAACCACCTTTGATAGCAGGGCTCTATCTCCAGTCATATGCCTTGAGCATCCACTGTCCAGAATCCACATGACCTTCTTTTGCTTTATGCCCTGAAAACAAAAGTGATTAAGTTTTCTTTGGTACGAAAACTACGTTGGGTCCAGAGGACTTAGAAGCATTTGAATATATAACATTTATTTTCACAGAGTTGATAGGCTTAACAGTTTTTGCTTTATCATTGACTGTTTCCTTGTCACTTTCAGAAGCACCAACAGACTTGCTCTTGAGCTTGGTGAAAGGTGCCACTTTCCTAGCTTTAGGAGGGCTTACAGTCTTTGATCTACCAGTGTTCTTACTAACATGGTTATCATGATTATGAGATGTATTATGTGAGTGTGTGGAATCAAGATAAGTGTGCATGAAAGATACTACATATGGCATGCAAACAGATTTATTACACTTAGAGACTTTAGGAATGTTAGGCATGCTATGCACATAAGCATTCTTAACATTGTCTACTTTAACCTTTCTACAAGCATAAGTAAGGTGACCAGCAGAACCACAATTGTTGCATAACTTCCTAGAGCCATTAGTTCCTATCCTGCCATTTCTACTTTTATTTTTCTTATTCTTGGAAGTAAAACCTAGTCTGGCAAAAGATAAGTCAAAGTCAATAGAAACAGACGTAGGTTTCTTTGCCTTTTATCACCTTGAGAGCTCGAGATCCTCAACAAGCATCTCATGATGAATATAAAGATTATCTTCATCAAAGGGCTCAACAGTAGCTTTCTTAAATAGAGGCTTCTTAGCTTCCTTAAGAGCATGAGGTGTACTAGGGGGATTAACAACTTTCTCTACAGGCTCATTTTCAACTACCCATTACTTAGAAGCTTTTCTAAGTTCGTCGTAGCCTAAGCCTATCCCAACCTTTCCACCTACTACTTGATCAGCTATGAGCTTCTTAGCAAAATTTGCAGAATCAGTAAAAGCATGCATTTTAGTTTCTAATTCTGCATTCTTGTTCCTTAGCTCTTCCTCTGTCTCAAGGTGCTTAGTAATCTTAAGCTCTAAATATTTATTGGGTTGCTTAAGATTCTCAACATTAACTCTATCTAGAACTAACTTATCATTTTCATCTTTAACTTTCTTTAGTTCTACTTTAGGTCTTCGACATCAAGCATATTACATCTTAGTGTAGTACTAACGTTTCTATATTCTTCTTTTACGGCATCATGTTGCTCAATGCATTCCTTTGTATTGCATCGTGCCTTAAGATAGTGATGAGAAATAACATTTCCATACACTAGGACAGTCTGCCTAAAGGCGACACAGTGTTCATTCTTACACAAGTTATCTGGATATAAAGCACAAATAGTTGGAAATGTTACCTGAGATGAAGATTCTACCATCAATGCAAGATTTCCATATTGCTCTTCTTCATCATCAGTGTCATCCCAGCTCTTCCCCTCAGCTATGTAAGATTTCACTGAATACTTCCTTGAGCTACCTGAGTCCTTCTTCTGATAAGCTTTGCCTTTATCCTTTCCTTGCTGAGACTTTTTGCACTCAGTGGCAAAGTGCCCAACCTCATCATAGTTATAGAATCTGAACTTGCTTCTATCAACCATCCCTGTCTTGTAACCTAATCCAGAAGATGAACTTGACCTCTGACCACGGTTGCTGCTTCCAGAACCCCTAAAGCCTTGCTTTCTTCTAAACCTGGTGTTACTGAACATCCCTGCTAGATTGGCTATAGTAGGATCTTCCATGATTTGCAGCTTCTCAGTGGTATAGTAGTCACTTGGACTCCCGGAAAGGTTTCCATCATCCATCTCAGCCTCAAAGAGCGTTTCAGCTTTAGACTTAGGCTTTTCAACAGTAATGTCAAGCTCTTTGATTCCACTGGCTACAAGAGCAGTTGTCTTGAGTAGTTCAGTATTCTTGTTATCAACTGTTCCTCCACCATAGATGATTTTTCTTTGTTCCTGCTCCATTTCATGAGTCTTCAGCTTACCATACAACTTCTCAAGTGTCAAGTGTCCTCAGAGAGAAGTCGACATGAAGTTTGTGCTTGTCCTACCTCACGATCTAGATAACAAGGCTTCAACATGAAGTTATACTTTCTCCAGGCAAGTACTTAATTGCCTCATATTGTAAAGTCAATATATCCAATCGATTCTGCCTGACATCTTCAGTTCCTTCCATAAGCAGTTCTATGGTTTCCCACATGTGCTTTGCACTCTCACAGACCATAATTTGGTGACTCATATCATCTATCGAATCCACCAAAATAAGCTATAGGCCTTCTTCCAGAGCTATCAGTTATTTATCACGAGCACTCCATTCTGCTTCAGGGCATGACATTCTCATATTAGGCAAGTCCGGATTATCCTTCAATGACACATGTCTTCCTTCTCTCAATACTCTCATATACTCTGGATTCGACGCCCGAATATACAATAGCATTTTCTTTTTTCATAGTTATATCTCGATTTATCAAACTGAGTAATCTTGATACTACTAACTTTCTGAGAACTCATCTTTTCAGATCTGAGAAAAATTTGCAATAAACCGTCTCAAAATACGATAACTCAGTCAGTCAACAATACCAAACCAGTCAAGTCAAAACCAACAAACCCAAATCAAATCTACACACCGAAAGCACTCCCAGACTCTGTACAACCAAAATCAACAACAAAACTTGCTAATCTAATGGATCAGATCTGTATATCGATCAACCAGCTCTGATACCAATTGTTAGGTCTAAATATACATACAGAGGGGGGGTGAATGTATGTTTTTCGTTAATTAATTACAGCGGAAAATAAACCTCGAAAACGAAATAAACAAACACTAAGAGATTCATGGAATAATTCTTTTTATTAAGAAATTAAACAGTAAATGTTTGCTTACAACTCCGAATATAAATAATTCGAAGCAACAAATATAGAGAGAACCAAAATAATAGCAATCAATTTGGGGTTCTATCTATCACTCTAAGAATTCAAAGCTTCTATCAAAAGATATTAAATATAATCAAGAAAGATTTAAATAATCAGTGTTATAAGTTTTCAAGGCTTTAATGGTGTGAAATAAATTGGGTAACACTTCTCTCCTTAATTTCAATAAATGAAATCAACTAACTCTACAAAAAATTATGCAGAGCTTTAATGGAGTTTTTTTTTTGCTGAGAAGTATTTTTTCTGCTGCAATTCGTTGATTTTGCAGTAGTAGAATTGTAGGAGAGATAAAAAGAATTACGTGGCTGTTTTCAGTCCTTTCATTGTTTTTATACCAGGAATATTGTGTGGCGATCAGGACATAAACCAACAATATATACTCAATTAATTTCTCTATGGCGATCAAGAACATGTGAAAGAGGAAAGACACAGCAGCTTTTTTTTCTTTCATTTATTTCGTCTATGGCGATAGTAGCTGAAATATAGCACATGAAATGATTTATTGAATCGCCACACAGGGACATTTCTGTGGCGATAACAGGAATTGGCGCCGTCTTTTTGCCTTTGGCACATTCGCCTATGGCGACCAAAATGCTGCTCTACTGTGGCTATAGGAACCGAAACACAAGATGTACATGTACAAGAAGTTGATTTAATTAATCTGTGACACATGCATGTGGTGCGTCAAGCAGAGGAATTCTCATGGAGAATAAAACCCAACGCCTGGAGGAGCTGTGCGGAGCACGCGCCAAAGAGAGACAGAAAGAGGAGGACAACGCGTGTGTCAAACGCGCTGATCTTGCGCCACAGATTATCCAAAACGCAACCTGCCAATTTGCTAGACTTTAATTCTTTCCAATTTATTTTTGTGTTTTGAATTTCTCTCGGTCCCGCAGCTGTACACCCCTTTTCTTTTCTTCGAACACAAACTTTGCACCTCTTGTACAAACTCTGAATTGATTTCTTTTACTTTCAGTTAATTCAAATTTTGGCGGGAAATAAATTAAAATAAACATTTGATACTTAAAATAAATAAATAAATAAACTTTGAATTTATTTATTTATTTAAATAAAATTCAAACATTAATTTTAATTTACCAAAATTAAATATTGATATTAAATAAATAAATGTTTTGAGATTCATTTACATATTTAATAAAAATCAATATTTAATTTATTTATTTTGAAATCAAATGTGATATTAAATTAAATAAATAAATGATTAATTATTCATTTAATAAAAATCAGTCATTGATTAACAAAATAAATCCTGTAAATCCTCGGGATGTACTCCTTTGTAACTGCAGGCCTCATAATCTCCTTGTTTTTGTACCTCATAATATTATAATATTTCGAGACTCCTCGAGTACAAAACCCACTTAACAGTATTTATAAAAATAATACTTTGTTTCCTTTCACGGATCACTGACTTCTCGTGCACGGGTCTGGTTTACAGGCGACTAATTCCGTTCTCAGACCTTCGTATTATACCCGTATAAACCACTGTTAAGTCTTCTACCAAATATAATCAACTACACTAGGAATCCTTGAGGTCTTCACATTGATTC
Source organism: Apium graveolens (assembly GCF_009905375.1). Taxonomy (NCBI): domain Eukaryota; kingdom Viridiplantae; phylum Streptophyta; class Magnoliopsida; order Apiales; family Apiaceae; genus Apium; species Apium graveolens. Next base: position 152,009,883 of record NC_133654.1, on the reverse strand, counting down.
TGATAACTGCTTCGAATGACTCCAACCTTATTCCTCCGATGTCTGAACATATTAATGAACTTCACTGTTGACGTCTTCTTCAGTGCAGCTAACAAAACCTTTTATGCATATACCCAATAAACAATTTGTACTGTTCCTAGTGGAACATAGATTATTTCAAAGTCCTTGTTCTATGTTGAGTTATTCAAATCAGTATTGTTGAGATAAACATACAGCTTCAATCTTGCTCAACACTAAAATATTAAAAAAGTTATTTCCACAAAGACCTCGGCTTTGTGTGTAAAAGTGTAAGATACAATATAATAAAATGAAATGCAGTAAACAAAATCAATAATATACGTCGCAAGTCACTTCTATTTCCCATATTGCACACATTTCGATACATTTAACTCGATTCTTTTCATTAAGGTCAACTCAAAACTTGATATTTTGAATTCGCCACATACTTGTCCAGGAAAATCCAAATAAACCACAATTTATATATTATCGGATAAAACTAATTATATAAATATAAAAAAGTGAAAATTTAGTACGTACATGAGCAAATAAAAGACTATCAGTGAGTTTAGAAATAATTTTACCTAAATTTTTTAATATAAATATTAAAAGTAAAAACATAATAAACTATAAAACTATAAATATAAAAACTAGAGAAGTATAAGCAAAAATACTATACTATATTATACTTATACCGCAAACTGCAAGATTCAACAATCTCATAAACTAATCCACCACTCTAATCTGACAATGCCAAGATCTCCTTTCTGATATCATGTCATCTCTAAAGTTTAAGGCTCTAAATCCAGCGTGATTATGTCAGCCAAAGTTCGCCTTGGCGTCCTGATGCGGGATTGGGTATAAAAATCAAGTTAAAAAATAAATAATTGTGATTTAACCTCGAAAAATGCACGCATAAGGTGATTCAACCGAAAACAATCACGAACCCTATGATTTCTCAATCGGAGAATTGATATTTGTTAGGATCGCAAAGGGAGAAACAAGTCTCAATTCGATAATTATCAATCAATTCTCCTTATTATAAAATATTATATCAGCTTATACAGTAATATAAGAGTAAATTCCTAAATTTAGTAACTAAGTAATAATTTTTTGATCAAATAAACAGATTCTTTCATATTTTTTATCATAATCTAAAATATTTCTACGTATGTATAATATAATATTAAAAATATTAAAATAAATTACATCAAATCTAATCATGACTAATACCATAGAATATATATATATATATATATATATATATATTAATTCTTTGTTCTTCATCATTTTCCTCATTTTTTGAAAAAAAAATCATTCACTAGTTTTATAATATTAAGAATCATCGAAAAAAGAGTCGAATTATCATAGTATATAAATACATTAAATTCCAATTTCATAAGAAATATCTTTGGAAACAATACACGAAGAAGAAGAGTTTTTGATGTGGTAACCTTCCTAGCATGTTATCGATTCTTAGAAAATCAAAATGCTCCCCTCGAGATGTGTATTTTTTTAATTGTAAGGAAGATGTTTGATAAAAGTTTATGTAAAAGGTTGAGTGAGTTAACATACACAATGAAAAAGCTAATATATGGCGTTTAGATTAAGGAACGGTGGCTTCGATCACACTTTGATATATGATAATGTATAAAAAATAAGTGAAAGGATAAATAATTGTGGATTATCGCAGAAAGTCATAAGTTGATTCATTTGAAAAAGAATCACTACCTCTATAATTTTTCAACCACAAAATAGAGGTTTATCATAATGACAACCCATAACAAGAGAGAAATAAATCTCAATATTCTCATTATAAAATATTACATCATATAGTCACAGAAGAGCAAATCCCTACACTTAATCGCCGTCAAGTAGCAATCTTTTAGTAAATGAAACTAATCCTTTCTTATTTTCAATCATAATCTACAATATTACTAAATATAAATAATATAATATTAAAATAAATTATATTAAATTTAATCATAACTAATAACTAAAAGAGAAAAAAGGGTATCAGATACACCTGATGTAAGCCTATCAGTTGTATCAGGTTAAACGACCTCATACTCTTCGTTTTGCCCTAAAATAACTGTCACGTTATTATTTTTGTTAAAAAGAAAAAAAATTCACTTCTTCTGCATCTATTATCCTAGTTAGATTTATTACTACATGATAATGTATAACCCAGGATTATGTAATGCAGACTATCATGAAATCCATTACCATCAAATCCTTTTCAATCAGAAAAAAGGGGGGTGAATGTGTTTTAGGATATTTTTAAGCTTTTTAAACTATTTTGGATATGGTGAAAACATTAGTTTAACTTGTAGAGATGTAGTGTTTAAATAGAATTAGTAAACATGCACATAAACACAATATATTCAAAACTCGCTTAATTTTATATTAAAATCAAGTATGTCTTGTTAAAAATTTATGGGTTCTTTGTTGATAAAGAATAAGCTACTTTTTTGAGAGAGTTACAAGAAATTCTAGATATGTTTGTTATTTGTAAAATCAAAGGACCAGTTTTTACTTTATAGATTAGTAAACACTGGTTTAGATAACATACAATAGACTGTACTAAACCATACTAAAAGTAATCTCTAAAACTTTCCATTTTTGGCTTAGTGTATCTTTGCAAATCGTGCATGTCTGTGACTTTCCTTTATCAGTTAATCTTGGCCTTTGATTTTGAATTCTTCAAGCTGCTTTTGTAGACTTTTCAAATCATTGATTGATTTGTTTGTTGATTGAAAATCTTGGACTTTAACTGGTCTACATTCTGTACTTGAGGTTTATATCGAGATCTCCAGTTTGAACTACAGAGAACTGACATCTCGATAAGTATAATGGCTTATCGAGATCTCTTAATTCTCTATAAGTATTTTGACTTGTCAAGGACTCTGAGTTCTCGAATGTGAACTGGACTTGTCGAGGTCTCCAAATCTCTGCATGTATAATTGACTTGTCAATATCTCTGAGATCTCTATAGACATTTTGACTTGTCGATATCTCTGAGATCTCTAATGAGAAAGTCGACTTGTCGATATCTCCAATCTTCATATATTCACTTTGGCTTATCGATATCTCTGAGTTCTCAAATACAGGAATGATTTATCGATATCTCCAATCTTCATATCTTCATTTGGCTTGTCGATATCTCTGAGACTTCTTGATAAGTTATTCTTGACTTCTCGATAAGTGACTCTGACTTCTCGATAAGTCATTCTGGAGTTCTCGAATGACTTCTCTATATGACTTGTAGATATCTTGACTTAGAATATTTTTTCTAAAACAAATTTATTCAACTCCAAGCTTCTTCACAATTTCTCTAAGGCGTGACCTTCTTGATCTTCTTCCAGAGTTTATTCTTAAGCTTGAGACTGTTTACAGAAAAATGCTCTAGTCTATTCTTTGACACTTTTACAAAATCAAGAAATACAATACATAATACATAATACAAATTAAGATTATCATACAACTAATTCTTAGGGCTGTCAATTTGACTTAGTCTTGTTATAGTACAGGCATGTCTTGCACAACAATCTCCCCCAATTTGTGAGAAGATTTCTTATCACAATTCATGCCTGGTAACAAGACTAACCCCAAGTTACAATGAACAATGAAACATTACATTAAAAATTGACAGAAATATTACTTTTATACATTAAGTGATTTCTTGAATTTGAAAGATACATCCATCAGACAAATGTCTCATCTCATGTTTCTCTTCTAATAATGTCCTTTAACTCGACAAGTAGTTCCAATTCTTCTATAATTGGTGTCCCTCTTAGAGCTTCTACAATTTTGAGCTTATCATCTAATGGATAACCATTAAATAGACCAATCTTAAATATTGAGAATCTTGCAACCTTGATGTTTAGAAATTATCCATCCTTGGTAATTCTGCTCATCCCCTTTGCCTTGAGTTCTTCTGATCTTTGTATAAACATTTATATCTTCTTAATATACTTTCTTTTTCTCTCCTCTTTTTCAGCCTTTTCTCTTGCTCTTCTTTCTTCCCTTATTACCAACCATTCAGCCAAAACAGATCTCCATGCCTTAGTTGCGGTATCCTTATCCTTCAGTAAGCTTATCACCCTTTTGATCTATGTGGGTGAAAATGTGTCCGTTAAGTTTCTCCCAAGAAAAGTGAAGGTTCCATCCTGATAGTAGATTCTTACTTCCCTTAGTGTTACAACCCAAACTCTGACCATTTTTCAGCTAATTGTTGAAAGTAGTCTTCATCTGAGATGCACCAGTTCAGAGGTAGAAAATCACTTTGATTGAAAAATTTCCAGATGGCCCTCTCAGTAACTTGCATTTTCTTTGGTTTTCTTCCAACAGAGTTGTAATGAATTTTGGTTGATGGCTTAACAGAAGGTAGGTTTGAGATTTTCTTTAGAGATGTTTGGCTTGAGGTGATTGGTGCATTCAGTAAGGTATTAGCAATTTGTTTATACAGAAATTTGGGCTTAGAGGTTTGAGGTGGTATAGTGTTTGAGTTTGTTGGCTTAGAGGATTGAGCTTGATTGATTTGGATTTGTGGGGTTTCCTTTTGTGGTTATGAACTGTCTTCCATCTTCTCTCTTCATTCTTTTTCTTATTATCATCTCCCTTCTTCCCATATTCTTTCTTCTCTTTGCTTCCAGTTGCTCTAGAAATTTGACTTGAATTTGAGCCAGAAGGTGGTTGATTATCTTGCTTCTGCTAATCATCATCCTTTAAATTGTAATATGTAGTTGGCAACATGGTGTCTGCATTTTGAAGATATCTCCTCAAGATTCTGATCATTTCCTCGTCTTCAGGTTTCTTGTGTATTTTGGACTTGAGATCAATTTCAAGAGGCATTATCAATCTCACATTATTCCTTACACAATTCTTTTAAACTGTGAAGTATCTGCATTCTCTGGATTGTGAACAGATGTAGGAAATCCCCTTGCTTGGAAAAAGATAAGCTTCAGGAAAAACAGCTATCTGAGCATTCTTGAGTTCCTTTATCAGTTGGGTGTCCTCTGGAATCAGTGTATGTACTTTATCAATCACTACATCCAGCTCAGATGCTCTCTATTTTTGAAAATTGGAGAGAGACACCTGTAGACATCTGTCCAAGCCACAATCATTACTCCGATAAAGTTGATGTTGTTGGACGATGCTATTTTATAGGTTACATAGTTGTTGTGAAGAGATATTCTTAGGACTGACATAAGTTCATAAAATTCGTGATCTTTACAAGGTCCTTCTGCAGCTTTTAGAATTATGTCTTTCTCAACATCCTTAGATAATTGAGCTTTTGAAGATCTTTGACCAGTGTGAGTCTCCTTTGATTTACCAGCATCCTTGGATTGTTGAACCCTAGCTTCTATCTCCCCCTTAGTCTTGTTGACAGAAATGAGTAGGGGAGTTGGTATTTCTGACCTCACAGCTTCAGGAAGTGCATGCAATGGAATGTTGAGGTTTCCTATGATGGCTCCCAAAGCCACAAAATTTTGCATTTTTAAATGCTTGTGAGATTTCACCAAGGTCTGGATATCAGCCTATTGACTCTGCACCAGAGAGGTGAGAGCTTGCACTTGGGCTGTGAGTGAATCATTGGAAGGTTGCAAAGTTGAAACTTGTTGTTGGAGAGCTTGAATCTGTAAGTTTGTGGATGTAGAGATGGGTTGTTGAGAGCTTGAGGGAAGAGAGGTACCAAATTTGTCTTGCACAACTTGTTTGATTCCTTCCATGAGCAATGCAGAAGGCTCATCTCTACTTTGTTGAAGCTGGTTCAATTTGAGTTTTGTATCACTGGAACTTGCAATATGCTGTTGAACCTCTTGCAAAGCTATAAAATATTGTCTGATATTTTTGACATCTTTTTCTATAGAAGTTAGATCAAATCTTGCCATTTATTCAGCAAAATGTTGGAATTCTGAAATGATATGAACTTGAGAAGGAATAATCTCATCCATCTTCTCTCTCACCAGCTTTCTGATCTTGTCTTCATGACCAATCAATTTAATTCTAGAGCTTTACTAAATAGGTGAAAAACTTTGAGTTGAGCTTTGTAAACTTCATTGACTGCATCATAGACCTCTTGTAGAGTCAGGACCTTGGCATTACTTCCCAATATTATGACATATTCTTCTCTAAACCTTTCCAAGTCCTGATCCATCTCCAAATTGAAGTCTTTTTGTTACACCCGACATTTCTGTGTAATATTAATTGTAAATTTGGTGTAATTATAAAGCCGAATGCCAATATATTCAACTATTGTATGCTTGTGTGAATGAGAATTTCTGCGTCTTAAATTTTCGATATGTGGTATATGATTTTTCAAATCAAAAGTTTATTTATTTCTTTCATTTTTTGATTTATAAGGAATATTTTAAACCTTGAATAAATTTCTTTTTAAAAGTTATTTTGCTCACAAATTTCAAAAGTAGTTTTATAAAATTTCCAAAAATCCAAGCTATTTTATGGTATAAATTTTATAATTTTTGAACTTGTGTTTTATTTTATAAAATTTAATCTTTATAAGTATTAATTGTCATAATTAGCAAATTACATAGTTATCCTTGCATGCAAATCCTTTCTATTCAATCCAAAAGGGCTAAAGAGTCAATAACCACCCCACTAACTCTTATTTTCTAGCCAAATACCTTTTTTACCCTTACATGCAAATTGAACCAAGTACAAGTGGAAGGGTAATCATGTCAATTCCTATTTCCACTCACATTTGTCAACACAAAAACCATAAAACAAGTAAAGACATGATCATTTCACACATCAATCACCACTACACTCATTCTTCTCTCCCTCCTCTCTCTCACTCTCGGCTACTCCCTCCTTCACTCTCGGCTTTTAGCCGAAACCACCCCCTCCCCATTTTTCTTCATTCCTCAACCAAGCTTCCACCCTCTATACAAGTAAATGTTACTTCCCATACCATGATCACTCATATTTCAAAGAGTTTTGAGTAGAAAGTTTAAGTTTTAAGGTTGCATGTAAAGGTTTTAGTTGAAACTCAAAGTACAACCTTGATTCTTGTGAGTTTAGGGTTGTTTTTGAGAGGACTACAAGGAATGGAGAAGTGCCAAGTCTTGAGAAGGAAACTCTTGATGATTAAATGGACATTCCCTTCCATTTCATTCGGCCATGACCATAGGGGAGCCGAATGAATGGTCCTTAAGACTATTCTTGTTGCTTTGTTCAATTTTTGCATGTTTATGTGATAATGGCTTGAATTTTATGGTGAAAATTTGATGAAACTCCTTGCATGCTAAGTGATCATCTAGATATAGCTCATGCTAGGCTTGCATGTAAATTTCTTGGTAAAACATATTTAGAAAACATGTTGTTTGGCTTGCAAAACTCGAGGACATGCACGCATGTGAATTTCTCTTAGAATGTTATAAGATTTTGATCATTTGGAAAGATATTTAGTAAGCTTTAATTTCAGTAGGATTAAGGTGTTAATATTGATTAATGCTCCTTGATGCATGGTAATAATTCGTGGTTATCTTTTATAAAAATGTAAATCTTGTTGTTTCAAAAACTTGATGATTTGTGAGTTGGGAAGTGTAGTTTCTTTTGTTTTGCCATAATTGTACCATAGGTAAAGGATGATCTCCACCAAAGTTATTTTGAGAATAAGGGAGTTAGTTCAGTAGATCACCATGTTTAAGTCTTGGTTTGGGTATTGGGTTGTTGGTAGTTGAGTTTGTCAAGTCAAAACCTTGGAGAAAGGAGAGTTATAGTTTCTGCAGAAAATCAGTTTAGTACCCTGAGGTTTAGAGTGAGTTTTGACCATGTCATTGATGTGCACTTTGAGACCCAAGCCACCAGAAGTTAGTATTGGGAGTATATAAAAGGTTTTAGGTGTTGGTTGGAGGTTTGCATGTCATTTGGTTAGGTGCACAAGTAGAATAACAAAATCTGTCCAGCAGGGGACAGTTTTGTTGCAACTTAGAAATAGGGAGATTTGACCATGTCATGGGTAGGCCCTCATTAGGCCCTGTTGGGCCTTAGTTAGAGGGAGTGTCAGAGAAGTTTTTCCAACCATAGTTCATAGGATATGAGTTAGAACCATGTGTCACAAGTTAATTCAAGTCAGGGCGTTTTCTGCCCAGAAAAACAGGGGAACCTTGGACTTTTAGCTTAGGCCCAAGCCAGGCCCTTGAGCCACATCAAGTTTGTGAGATGCCCTTAGGTCAGGAGAGTCTTGTGTAAAAGTTTTGAAGGAAAAATTGTAGTTTAAGAGTGTCGAATGCACTCAAGAAACCATAGTTGTCATTCTGAAATTTGCACCAGTGAGCACTTTCACTTATCACATAGTTTTAGAACACTTAGGAGTGAGATTTAGGTTGACCACCATAGTTGTAAGATAGTATAAGGTCAGTAGAGCAAAAGGCACAAGTGAGGGTCAATAGTTTTTGGATAGTTTAGTAAAGGCACATCGAGTTAGGAAGCCAAAATTTGAAGACTTTGTCTAGTTTAGCGACCAATCGACTTAAGTTGTGAGTCGAGATCATCCAAGCCTAGTGTTGCATTATGGTGTATATGGTGTTATTTGGTATTAATATATGATAAGTGATTATGTGGCTATGTGTGTACAATTGTAATTTAAAGGTGAATATAAAATTAAGTACATATAGGCCTAAGTGCCATCCGTGTTTAATTTCGGGTTGTAAATAGCTTTAGTTGGTGAGAGTATATTATAATGAAGATTATTATTATTTATGTAGGATCTCGAGACGAGGGGAAACTTGCCATAAAGGTCGAGTGAAGCTCCAGTTGCTCCTACCAGTCAGACTAGACCAGCCTTTCTCAAGGCAAGTGATTCAACTTGTCCTTCGTATTTACTGCTAATAGTTCATACATTGCTGCAACTATCCTGTGTCATTTGATATATTAAATCAAGCGTATCTTATGTTTATCTTTGAATTATATAGAGATGCCATGAACCCTCGAGTACGTATTGTAAAGTAGTCTTATCATGATAGTATATTAAAGTAATTTGAATGCCATGATAAAAGAAAAGGGCAGTTATAACTCTTGGTTGATTCTCTTGATTAACATGCTGATGATTCCTAAGTATTGATATCTCATCCTGATACTTGAACCCCTATAGAACCTTACCTTGAACCCTGAAAGTCAGATACTTATCAAAGTGATTCCTTATTGATTGATACCCCTCTTTCTTATCCTAAAGCTTGACAATTCTGATATATCCTGAGCTAAAAATCATTTCTTCATACCTTAACACCCTTAGTATTCATGAAGCTTACCTCCTTGATGATACAGCACTTGAACCTTGATGAGAAACCATTGTTTTAAGCCCAATTTGGCATTTCCCTTCATGATATCCAATAGCCTCACTAAATTCCCTTGTCCGAACTTTGAAATATGAAAACCATTCAGTTACCCTAATAGAGTATAGTTTTGTGATTCATGGCTCTGAGAGTTAGTACCATTTCCCCGTGTTTCGAGTTGATCTATAATCCCTTGATAAAGATGTTTACTGTAAAATGAGATTTTGTTATAATTCGGCATCAGTTTTTGAAATAAATAAAATGTGGGTTTTCAGTCCCAAAGGGGGATAAATATTTTATTTGAATAGTGGATCTGGACTGAGACACGAGTCCTTTCCACACTTATATTAGGCTTAAAAGTTGCCTAGGGATTCCCATTAATGTTTTAGAACCCAGCGAGGTTCGGGATTACTTCGCGGCTGATCACCGGCTGTAATCCGTAGCGGCATAAAATGATTTTGATTAAACGGTATGATTTTGAAATTGTTTTGATACAAAAAAAATGATGTCATCACCCAAAGTTTTATCTCTCATTATCAGTGGGTATGTCTTTCCATTGTCATTCTTTAATGTATATCTCGATTTATGTTTTGTATCATATTGTTTAGCACTTGTTGAGCATTTGGCTCACTCCTTGCTTTACCCTGATTTTACAGCTAGCAGCTATGGTTAGATTCAAGCAGACTTCCCGTAAGACCTGTGATGCTGATGCTTATGTTCGAGCTTAGGTAGAATAAGTGATAGTAGTTTGTGTGAGGACTCGGTATTTAAAATCAGATGTAATAGTTGGTAGTGTTGGGCTGTTCCAAACCCTAAACTATAAGATCTTGGATTTGGTTATGTTATTTCTTTTAAAATGTTGTAATAGCTATATTTAATCTGCTGTTTAAGTTGGGGTGTGACACTTTTGATAACCAAGAATCCACATTCCCATTTTTCTCAGCTTCATTGACTATTTAACATTTCTGTTTTTCCGCTTCTTCATTATAGGTGAGCAGAATAGCCTGATAATCTTGATTGCTCATGTCTAAAGTGAGAAGGTGCTGTGAGATGTTGGCAAGACCAGAGATTTGATCAACAAGAAGATCATCCACAGTGCTTGATTGAGGTTGAGCATTTTGTAGCCACTGTTGGATAGGATGAGATGTTTGTTGTGAAGAATTTGAAGTTGATGGAAGTGCATCATTAGAACCACCCTTGATAGATGTCACAATTTAACTCACACCCTGAGATGTGGTTATGACAGTCTGTTGTTCCACACTTATGGTGGAAACCTCTATTTGAATTGGAGGGGATTTAGCTAGGTTAACATCATGTACTCTAGCCTAAAACCCTTGTGTTTCTTTTAAAAGACTGTCACTTGAAAGTGTTCTACTTGCCTCCCTCATAGCAGGATCATTGGGAATTATACTCCTAGCTTCAATTGTGAGTGCAATTTCAGCTAGGATTTTGAGGGGATTTATTCCCCCAGTAGGAACCCCCAATTGAATTGGAGAGGATTTAGATAGCCCCCCCTCAGGAGTACTACCCTCAAACCTTAAAACCTGTGAAGGTTGATTTGCACATGAAGGTGCATTTGTATCTATCACAGGGTCTTCAGTAAAACTGATAAAAACCCCGTGTTTGTGTTGGTGACATCAAGGTCTACCCCAGCATGAAGCCTCTCACCAACCAATTATGGTTCTTGGGTAGTGAACACAGTTTCTTTAACCATGTCACTTGATGTTGGAAACTCTTGAGAACCAGATTCAAGAGTTTCATTGTAGGAATAAGAAATTTTAGAAATAAGATTTTGAATGTCAAAATTGAGTTTTGGTAGCTCCCCCTGAATGAATGAAGGAGCTTCAAAAGATGTGCTCTCCTTGTTTGTGCCATCCTTATTTCTCTTTCCATATACTTGAATATGTTCAAGTGTTTGTGCAGACTCTGTACAGGGTGCGCTAGGCAGAGTGCTCTTTTCAATAGAGACACTCTGTTGAGAGGATGCCCCTAGAGTCTGTTTTTGTCCCTATTTTACAACTACATCCTTTTGGAGGATGCAGAGGTGGCTTGAGTGGTGAACTCAGTTTGTTTTACCTTTTTTGGTGTTCTGACAAAGGGTGACTCTTTTCCTGTTGTATCCTCACCACTCTCCGGAATAACAACTATTGGTGCCTGCTTTCATTTCTTTTTACTCACTTCACCCTTTTGAGAGGATGAAGTGGTTGGTTTCCTAGCTTCTAATGGTAAATAAGAAAGGGTCTCAGCATTGGAAGGTCCCTTTTGGTGTTCCTGTGTTTGTACTTCCACAGGTTCAGGAACCATTACTGCACTAGAATCAACATTTGACCTCATGTCAGGCATGGGGTAAGGGTAAGTCTTAAATCTCTCCAACATGAATGGAGTGAGTTTGAGACTTACAATTACCTTATTCTTTGTAGTAAGTGAGCCAAATATTATTGTGGATACTTTCTTACAATTGCCTATTTTTGTCCTATCTATACCATTAAGTAAATGAATGTCTAAAACTTTATAAACTAAAGTAGACATGATAAACCTAGGAAAGAAGATTTTCTTACCTCTTGTAGGTAGGGGCATTGTGAGCCTGGTGCCAAGTTCTTCCGAGATCAATAGACCAACGTTCAAGTGTCTGTTGTGGTCTATGGAGAACACCAGCTTCTGCACCACACTTGATATGTTGTCATATCATGTCTTTCTGCAGGTGAAGGCCCTAACAATAGAATCAAACAAGAAAGACCATTCCTTCCTTAGGTTTGTTCTGTTCAGACTTGCTAGGTTGATTCTTCCACCATAGTTGATGAAGTCCATGAACTCAGCTAGCTCATCCTGTGTTGGAACCTCCACCAGATTTTCAGTTGGAAGACCCAAAGCTAGATTCATATATTTCTCATTGAACTCCACTTGTTGGCCTCCAATAGAGCAGTTCACCACTATAGATGTGGAATTGTTATACACAACTTTCCTTACTACAGCTGTTGTCCAGAACTCATACGAGACATCCAAGTACAGGATTGGGTTAGCATCAGTGAAAGCAAGGTAGTTAGTTCCATTCTTGGAGATTTCAGCTCTAACATTGTTGAGTGCCATTGTTGTTGAGTAAGAGTGAATGGGTAAGAAGGATTAAAGAGAAAGAGCTTGAAACGAGAGAGAAATCGGTTTATATTTGAAAATTAAGTCACTTAGATTTCTCAAAGGCGTAAAGAGGTGTATGTCGAGATGTCTGGGTATTTATAGTAAAAGGTAAATGACTTATCGAGAATTAAAATGGACGTTTGGGATTTGTTTATCGAGAAGTCATATTAAAAGAATAGATAAATATCGATATGTCATTTTCCTGACTCTTATCGAGAGCTAGAAAATGACTTGACGAGATGTCAAATAAATACCCAGTTTGTCATAAATGGACTGAATTGTTTCCAATTTTTATTTGAATAAATCAAAATAAAATCAAGAAAATTTTGTCAAAAGTATTTTACCAAAATAATTTATTAAATTGAATTATCTCAGTTGTGAGTTATTTATAAGTCTAAAATTATACTTGTAGAGAACTCTGTGAGTTAACACTTATAGAGAACTCTACAGTGACTTATTGATAAGTCATAATGAATTTTATTGAGAAGTCCCTCGAGAAGTCAGAAAATTGACTTATCGAGAATTCACTCGAGAAGTCTCAAAATGGCTTGTCGAGAAGTCAGGTAGACTTATCGAGAACTCAGTTCTCTAAATACTTTTGTTCTTTTTGAATCTTTCTTGTGCTAATTTCACATATTAAGAATGTAAATTAACACATAGACAGTTTTTTTAGAATTGAGAAATTCCAAGTTAAATTTTGAATTTTTGAAAAATAAATATACAGAGATTTCTGAAATATTTATAACTCATATTCCAATTAATTTCCAATCAAATCAAATTACTTTTGATTCATTAGAAATTAATCTGCTGCTACAATCTAGGTGAGTTCTTGCCTTTAGATAGAAGAGTTTAACATTCCAGTTTCACCTACAAGTCTAGTGAAAGTTGCTTCATCCAAAGGTTTAGTAAAAATGTCAGCTAATTATTTTTCTGTTGGAACAAAAATAAGCTCAATGGTACCATTTGCAGCATGTTCTCCAATAATATGGTACCTTACATCAATGTGTTCAGTTCTAGAATGATTAAATGGATTAGACACAATAGATATAGCATTAGTATTGTCACACATAATTGAAATTTTGTGTAACACTAGGTCAGAATCCATTAGATGATTTCTGATCCAAAGCACTTGAGCACAAGAACTTCTAGCAGCTATGTATTTAGCCTCATCTGTGGAAGTTAACACAGATTGTTGTTTCTTGCTATACCAGGATACAAGTCTTTGTCCAAGAAACTGAGAGCTTCCACTAGTGCTCTTTCTGTCAATCCTGCATCCAGCAAAATCTGCATCTGTGTATCCAACAGCTTCAAAACCTGTTCCCTTAGGATACCATAATCCCAAGTTTGGAGTCCCCTTCAAATATCTGAAAATTCTCTTCAAATACATCAAATGGGATTCTTTTGGATTGGCTTGAAATCTTGCACATAGACATGTTGCAAACATGATGTATGGTCTACATGTAGTTAAGTACAGCAAAGATCCAAGCATTCCTCTATAGCTTGAGATATCTACAATTTTGCCTTTTTTTTATATTCATCCAACTTTGTAGCTGTAGACATAGGTGTAGATGCAAGTGAACAATCAATCATATCAAAACTTTTCAAAACATCCTTGACATACTTAGTTTGGATGATGAAGATTCCATCACTTCTTTGACTGACTTGAAGTCCAAGAAAGTAACTTAATTCTCCCATCATACTCATTTCATATTCACTCTACATAAGCTTAGAGAATCTTTGACAAAGCTTTTCATTAGTAGATCCAAAAATGATGTCATCCACATAAATCTGAACTAGGATCATATCACCATCATGTAGCTTGTAGAAGAGTGTCTTGTCTATTGTTCCTCTAGTGAATCCATGTTTTAGTAGAAAATCTAACAATGTCTCATACCAGGCTTTGGGTGCTTGTTTTAGTCCATAGAGAGCCTTGAGCAACTTATATACAAAGTCTGGAAATTCTGGATCTTCAAAGCCAGGTGGTTGTTGCACATAAACTTCTTCTTCCAACTCACCATTAAGGAAAACACTTTTGACATCCATTTGATATATCTTGAAATTTGAATGTGCAACAAATGCAAGAACAATCTTTATTGCTTCAAGTCTTGTAACTGGAGTAAAGGTTTCATCATAGTAAATTCCTTCCTCTTGTGAGTAGCCTTTTGTAACCAACCTTGCTTTGTTTCTGGTGACAATTCCATTTTCATCCATCTTATTCCTATACACCCACTTTGTTCCAATTACACATGTGTTCTTTGGTGCAGGAACCAATTTCAAACTTTGTTTTTTTCAAATTGATTTAGCTCCTCGTGCATGGCAGATATCCAATAAGGATCAAGTAGAGCTTCTTCAGTTTTCTTTGGCTCAATTTATGAAAGAAAACGTGAATGTAGACATTCATTTACAGTTGCACTTCTAGTCCTCACTCCAACAGTTGAATCATCAATAATTGCTTCTCGAGTGTGACTTATATCCCACTTTCTGGTGTGAGTTTGTTAAGTTGAGTTTTTTGCATTTTCCTCATGTTAGGAGCACTTGATGATATCAAACAGAAACTATCAGAAGTTCACTTCAGAACTTATATATCAACGGATACTGATGACATCAACGGATGATGAGATATCAACGGATGATAGGATATCAATGAATGATGATTTCAATGGATCATGATGTCAACGGATACTGAAATCAGTATTTGTCACATCAGTTGATGTTTGATGAGGAAAAGGAAACAGGAACTCAAGGCGGTGAAGGATTTTATCTTAGAAACAATTCTATCGGTTTCCTTATTATTGATAGAATATGATTCCTTATATATTGTTAGATGTGCTCTATATAAAGCACACATTAGGTTCATGCTATATGCATTGCGACATTATTATATCTTTCGCATAACCTAGAAGCTCTCAAGGATAATTGTTCATCCTTTTGAGAGAGTACATTTGTAATAAGTATTTATCAGTTAATATAAAAACTTTTGATTCTGTTGAAGCTTTGTCGAATAGATTGTATTAACTGTATTCACCCCCTACAGTTGATTGAGGGCCTAAAAATTGGTATCAGAGCTTGTTGTTAACGTAAAAACAGTTTAACATCTGAAAATAAATCTACAATGGGAGACAAAGAAGAAGAGACACAGAATCAGAAACCACCACCCCCAGCCACATCATAGATAAGCAACAACATGAGTAGGTATGAAGAAATCAAGGTGCATATCCTGAAGATACATGAATATCCAATCTGGAAAGTCAGGATGTCCATATGCTTGGAAGCCACAGATCCTGAATACTTAAGCAGGATCTATGATGTTCCTCATAGACCAATGAAGGTAGCTGTCTCACTTGCAGGAGAACCAGAGAAGATGATAGACAAAGACATGAAGGACTACTCTCCTGAAGATATCTCATCTATCATGAAGGATGCTAAGGTAAGACATATCCTGCACAGCAGTCTTGATAGTATTATGTTCAGTAGAGTCATTGGATGTAAGACAACAAAAGAGATATGTGATGGTTTAGAAGTAAAGTGTCAAGATACAACTGTTATCAAGAAGAACAGGAGGACATTACCTACTAAAAAATATGAGCACTTTGACTCAAGGGACAATAAATCCTTAACTGAGACTATGATAGATTTTATATGTTGCTGAATGACTTATCCCTTGTCAACAAAGAATATGATTTGGAGGACTCAAACTTGAAGTTCCTACTTGCTCTCCCTGAAAAGTGGGACTTTAAAGTCACATCAATTAGGGATAACTATAAACTTGATATCACACCTCTAGAACTAGATATCCATAGAGTTCTGAAAACTCATGAACTAGAGATGGAGCAAAGAAGCAAGAGGAAAGGATCAAAAGCTAGACCAGTTGCACTCAAGGTTGAAGAGAAGCCAAAGGAGAAAGCTAGAAGAAAAAGCTACTCCAAAGGGAAAGCCATGATTACAAAGCCAGATACTGAATCACCAAATTCTGATGATGACTCAAATCCTGATACTGAATCAGATACTGACAGTGATCATAATAACAATGAAGATATGGATCAAATGGCTGCCCTACTAGTTAAAAGTTTCAAGAAGATGGTGTACAGAAACTTCAAGAAAGGGAGAAGATTTTCCAGAAAAGGCTCCAGTTTCTCAAACTCTGATAAGAGGAACAACAGAAGAAATAATAATCGGAAGAAATCTAGATCTGGAAAACTTGACAAGTCAAAAGAGAGATGTTACAATTGTGATGGACTTGGACACTGTGCAGCTGACTGCAGAAAACCCAGAGCTGAGAAAAAACAAGCTTTGATCTCAAAGAAGAGAAGCTGGGATGATTCATCAGATTCAGATGATGGGGGTCAATTATGCTCTCATAGAAAATGCTAATGTTGAGGCTGACAATACTGAATTAAAGGTACCTCAGACTACTCTTGCGTTTGATACTGATGATATCTATGAATTAAGATTATTTCTTAAATCTCTGCATGTTAGTTTTAGGGATCAAACCTTAGAGAATAATAAAATCAAGAGTGAAAACTCTGTGTTAAAGAAAAGGAATGATCACCTAGAAATTGAGTTGCTTTCCATGCTAGAAATTCAAAAAAAAAGAAGATAATATTGTTTATGTTAAAGAAAAATTGTTAGAAAAGCATACTTATCTAGAGAATGAGCTAGCTAAAGAAAGTGAAGTCATTAAACTCCGGACTAACTCAGGAAAGTCAATTTAGGAAATCTTAGAGAATGGCTGTTGGGGATCAGGATTAGGATATTCAACTAGATCTAATTTTAATAAGAAAAGTGGAGAAGAATCTGAGAAAACAGAACCAATAAAAACTGATAGTCAGGGAAAATAAATAAAGACTATTAAGTTTAATCTAAGTTCTAATAATGTTAAATCAATCCATGAGGAAGGTACTACCTCAGCACCTAGATCTAACTTAATTACTGAAAAGAATGAATAAGTTCACACAAATTCAGTAAATATTGGTTCAATGGCTCAGAAATAGCTTAAGCAAAAGCTGAAGGACTTACACATGAAAGAAAACTGGAAAAGGTCTAGGAAAAATAGGAATGACAAGGTATGTGTTAATAAGAATGGAAATTATGTGACTCCTTCTAATGCACCTAGAAAGACATGTTCAAATTATGGTAGCATTAATCATCTTGCTAATTCTTGCAGGAAGAATAAATAGATAAAAGTTATTCCTTCCAAATTGCACACAGACATGTTGCAAACATGATGTATGGTCTACATGTAGTTAAGTACAGCAAAGATCCAAGCATTCCTCTATAGCTTGAGATATCTACAATTTTGCCTTTTTTTTATATTCATCCAACTTTGTAGCTGTAGACATAGGTGTAGATGCAAGTGAACAATCAATCATATCAAAACTTTTCAAAACATCCTTGACATACTTAGTTTGGATGATGAAGATTCCATCACTTCTTTGACTGACTTGAAGTCCAAGAAAGTAACTTAATTCTCCCATCATACTCATTTCATAATTCACTCTACATAAGCTTAGAGAATCTTTGACAAAGCTTTTCATTAGTAGATCCAAAAATGATGTCATCCACATAAATCTGAACTAGGATCATATCACCATCATGTAGCTTGTAGAAGAGTGTCTTGTCTATTGTTCCTCTAGTGAATCCATGTTTTAATAGAAAATCTAACAATGTCTCATACCAGGCTTTGGGTGCTTGTTTTAGTCCATAGAGAGCCTTGAGCAACTTATATACAAAGTCTGGAAATTCTGGATCTTCAAAGCCAGGTGGTTGTTGCACATAAACTTCTTCTTCCAACTCACCATTAAGGAAAACACTTTTGACATCCATTTGATATATCTTGAAATTTGAATGTGCAACAAATGCAAGAACAATCTTTATTGCTTCAAGTCTTGTAACTGGAGTAAAGGTTTCATCATAGTAAATTCCTTCCTCTTGTGAGTAGCCTTTTGTAACCAACCTTGCTTTGTTTCTGGTGACAATTCCATTTTCATCCATCTTATTCCTATACACCCACTTTGTTCCAATTACACATGTGTTCTTTGGTGCAGGAACCAATTTCAAACTTTGTTTTTTTCAAATTGATTTAGCTCCTCGTGCATGGCAGATATCCAATAAGGATCAAGTAGAGCTTCTTCAGTTTTCTTTGGCTCAATTTATGAAAGAAAACGTGAATATAGACATTCATTTACAGTTGCACTTCTAGTCCTCACTCCAACAGTTGAATCATCAATAATTGCTTCTCGAGTGTGACTTATATCCCACTTTCTGGTGTGAGTTTGTTAAGTTGAGTTTTTTGCATTTTCCTCATGTTAGGAGCACTTGATGATATCAAACAGAAACTATCAGAAGTTCACTTCAGAACTTATATATCAACGGATACTGATGACATCAACGGATGATGAGATATCAACGGATGATAGGATATCAACGAATGATGATTTCAATGGATCATGATGTCAACAGATACTGAAATCAGTATTTGTCACATCAGTTGATGTTTGATGAGGAAAAGGAAACAGGAACTCAAGGCGGTGAAGGATTTTATCTTAGAAACAATTCTATCGGTTTCCTTATTATTGATAGAATATGATTCCTTATATATTGTTAGATGTGCTCTATATAAAGCACACATTAGGTTCATGCTATATGCATTGCGACATTATTATATCTTTCGCATAACCTAGAAGCTCTCAAGGATAATTGTTCATCCTTTTGAGAGAGTACATTTGTAATAAGTTTTTATCAGTTAATATAAAAACTTTTGATTCTGTTGAAGCTTTGTCGAATAGATTGTATTAACTGTATTCACCCCCTACAGTTGATTGAGGGCCTAAAAATTGGTATCAGAGCTTGTTGTTAACGTAAAAATAGTTTAACATCTGAAAATAAATCTACAATGGGAGACAAAGAAGAAGAGACACAGAATCAGAAACCACCACCCCCAGCCACATCATAGATAAGCAACAACATGAGTAGGTATGAAGAAATCAAGGTGCATATCCTGAAGATACATGAATATCCAATCTGGAAAGTCAGGATGTCCATATGCTTGGAAGCCACAGATCCTGAATACTTAAGCAGGATCTATGATGGTCCTCATAGACCAATGAAGGTAGCTGTTTCACTTGCAGGAGAACCAGAGAAGATGATAGACAAAGACATGAAGGACTACTCTCCTGAAGATATCTCATCTATCATGAAGGATGCTAAGGTAAGACATATCCTGCACAGCAGTCTTGATAGTATTATGTTCAGTAGAGTCATTGGATGTAAGACAACAAAAGAGATATGTGATGGTTTAGAAGTAAAGTGTCAAGATACAACTGTTATCAAGAAGAACAGGAGGACATTACTTACTAAAAAATATGAGCACTTTGACTCAAGGGATAATAAATCCTTAACTGAGACTATGATAGATTTTATATGTTGCTGAATGACTTATCCCTTGTCAACAAAGAATATGATTTGGAGGACTCAAACTTGAAGTTCCTACTTGCTCTCCCTGAAAAGTGGGACTTTAAAGTCACATCAATTAGGGATAACTATAAACTTGATATCACACCTCTAGAACTAGATATCCATAGAGTTCTGAAAACTCATGAACTAGAGATGGAGCAAAGAAGCAAGAGGAAAGGATCAAAAGCTAGACCAGTTGCACTCAAGGTTGAAGAGAAGCCAAAGGAGAAAGCTAGAAGAAAAAGCTACTCCAAAGGGAAAGTCATGATTACAAAGCCAGATACTGAATCACCAAATTCTGATGATGACTCAAATTCTGATACTGAATCAGATACTGACAGTGATCACAATAACAATGAAGATATGGATCAAATGGCTGCCCTACTAGTTAAAAGTTTCAAGAAGATGGTGTACAGAAACTTCAAGAAAGGGAGAAGATTTTCCAGAAAAGGCTTCAGTTTCTCAAACTCTGATAAGAGGAACAACAGAAGAAATAATAATCGGAAGGAATCTAGATCTGGAAAACTTGACAAGTCAAAAGAGAGATGTTATAATTGTGATGGACTTGGACACTTTGCAGCTGACTGCAGAAAACCCAGAGCTGAGAAAAAACAAGCTTTGATCTCAAAGAAGAGAAGCTGGGATGATTCATCAGATTCAGATGATGGGGGTCAATTATGCTCTCATAGAAAATGCTAATGTTGAGGCTGACAATACTGAATTAAAGGTACCTCAGACTACTCTTGCGTTTGATACTGATGATATCTATAAATTAAGATTATTTCTTAAATCTCTGCATGTTAGTTTTAGGGATCAAACCTTAGAGAATAATAAAATCAAGAGTGAAAACTCTGTGTTAAAGAAAAGGAATGATCACCTAGAAATTGAGTTGCTTTCCATGCTAGAAATTCAAAAAAAAGAAGATAATATTGTTTATGTTAAAGAAAAATTGTTAGAAAAGCATACTTATCTAGAGAATGAGCTAGCTAAAGAAAGTGAAGTCATTAAACTCCGGACTAACTCAGGAAAGTCAATTTAGGAAATCTTAGAGAATGGCTATTGGGGATCAGGATTAGGATATTCAACTAGATCTAATTTTAATAAGAAAAGTGGAGAAGAAACTGAGAAAACAGAACCAATAAAAACTGATAGTCAGGGAAAATAAATAAAGACTATTAAGTTTAATCTAAGTTCTAATAATGTTAAATCAATCCATGAGGAAGGTACTACCTCAGCACCTAGATCTAACTTAATTACTGAAAAGAATGAATAAGTTCACACAAATTCAGTAAATATTGGTTCAATGGCTCAGAAATAGCTTAAGCAAAAGCTGAAGGACTTACACATGAAAGAAAACTGGAAAAGGTCTAGGAAAAATAGGAATGACAAGGTATGTGTTAATAAGAATGGAAATTATGTGACTCCTTCTAATGCACCTAGAAAGACATGTTCAAATTGTGGTAGCATTAATCATCTTGCTAATTCTTGCAGGAAGAATAAAGAGATAAAAGTTATTCCTTCCAAATTGCACACAGACATGTTGCAAACATGATGTATGGTCTACATGTAGTTAAGTACAGCAAAGATCCAAGCATTCCTCTATAGCTTGAGATATCTACAATTTTGCCTTTTTTTATATTCATCCAACTTTGTAGCTGTAGACATAGGTGTAGATGCAAGTGAACAATCAATCATATCAAAACTTTTCAAAACATCCTTGACATACTTAGTTTGGATGATGAAGATTCCATCACTTCTTTGACTGACTTGAAGTCCAAGAAAGTAACTTAATTCTCCCATCATACTCATTTCATATTCACTCTACATAAGCTTAGAGAATCTTTGACAAAGCTTTTCATTAGTAGATCCAAAAATGATGTCATCCACATAAATCTGAACTAGGATCATATCACCATCATGTAGCTTGTAGAAGAGTGTCTTGTCTATTGTTCCTCTAGTGAATCCATGTTTTAGTAGAAAATCTGACAATGTCTCATACCAGGCTTTGGGTGCTTGTTTTAGTCCATAGAGAGCCTTGAGCAACTTATATACAAAGTCTCGAAATTCTGGATCTTCAAAGCCAGGTGGTTGTTGCACATAAACTTCTTCTTCTAACTCACCATTAAAGAAAACACTTTTGACATCCATTTGATATATCTTGAAATTTGAATGTGCAACAAATGCAAGAACAATCTTTATTGCTTCAAGTCTTGTAACTGGAGCAAAGGTTTCATCATAGTCAATTCCTTCCTCTTGTGAGTAGCCTTTTGTAACCAACCTTACTTTGTTTCTGGTGACAATTCCATTTTCATCCATCTTATTCCTATACACCCACTTTGTTCCAATTACACATGTGTTCTTTGGTGCAGGAACCAATTTCAAACTTTGTTTTTTTCAAATTGATTTAGCTCCTCGTGCATGGCAGATATCCAATAAGGATCAAGTAGAGCTTCTTCAGTTTTCTTTGGCTCAATTTGTGGAAGAAAACGTGAATGTAGACATTCATTTACAGTTGCACTTCTAGTCCTCACTCCAACAGTTGAATCACCAATAATTGCTTTTCGAGTGTGACTTATATCCCACTTTCTGGTGTGAGTTTGTTAAGTTGAGTTTTTTGCATTTTCCTCATGTTAGGAGCACTTGATGATATCAAACAGGAACTATCAGAAGTTCACTTCAGAACTTATATATCAACGGATACTGATGACATCAACGGATGATGAGATATCAACGGATGATAGGATATCAACGAATGATGATTTCAATGGATCATGATGTCAACGGATACTGAAATCAGTATTTGTCACATCAGTTGATGTTTGATGAGGAAAAGGAAACAGGAACTCAAGGCGGTGAAGGATTTTATCTTAGAAACAATTCTATCGGTTTCCTTATTATTGATAGAATATGATTCCTTATATATTGTTAGATGTGCTCTATATAAAGCACACATTAGGTTCATGCTATATGCATTGCGACATTATTATATCTTTCGCATAACCTAGAAGCTCTCAAGGATAATTGTTCATCCTTTTGAGAGAGTACATTTGTAATAAGTTTTTATCAGTTAATATAAAAACTTTTGATTCTGTTGAAGCTTTGTCGAATAGATTGTATTAACTGTATTCACCCCCTACAGTTGATTGAGGGCCTAAAAATTGGTATCAGAGCTTGTTGTTAACGTAAAAATAGTTTAACATCTGAAAATAAATCTACAATGGGAGACAAAGAAGAAGAGATACAGAATCAGAAACCACCACCCCCAGCCACATCATAGATAAGCAACAACATGAGTAGGTATGAAGAAATCAAGGTGCATATCCTGAAGATACATGAATATCTAATCTGGAAAGTCAGGATGTCCATATGCTTGGAAGCCACATATCCTGAATACTTAAGCAGGATCTATGATGGTCCTCATAGACCAATGAAGGTAGCTGTTTCACTTGCAGGAGAACCAGAGAAGATGATAGACAAAGACATGAAGGACTACTCTCCTGAAGATATCTCATCTATCATGAAGGATGCTAAGGTAAGACATATCCTGCACAGCAGTCTTGATAGTAATATGTTCAATAGAGTCATTGGATGTAAGACAACAAAAGAGATATGTGATGGTTTAGAAGTAAAGTGTCAAGATACAACTGTTATCAAGAAGAACAGGAGGACATTACTTACTAAAAATATGAGCACTTTGACTCAAGGGACAATAAATCCTTAACTGAGACTATGATAGATTTTATATGTTGCTGAATGACTTATCCCTTGTCAACAAAGAATATGATTTGGAGGACTCAAACTTGAAGTTCCTACTTACTCTCCCTGAAAAGTGGGACTTTAAAGTCACATCAATTAGGGATAACTATAAACTTGATATCATACCTCTAGAACTAGATATCCATAGAGTTCTGAAAACTCATGAACTAGAGATGGAGCAAAGAAGCAAGAGGAAAGGATCAAAAGCTAGACCAGTTGCACTCAAGGTTGAAGAGAAGCCAAAGGAGAAAGCTAGAAGAAAAAGCTACTCCAAAGGGAAAGCCATGATTACAAAGCCAGATACTGAATCACCAAATTCTGATGATGACTCAAATCCTGATACTGAATCAGATACTGACAGTGATCACAATAACAATGAAGATATGGATCAAATGGCTGCCCTACTAGTTAAAAGTTTCAAGAAGATGGTGTACAGAAACTTCAAGAAAGGGAGAAGATTTTCCAGAAAAGGCTTCAGTTTCTCAAACTCTGATAAGAGGAACAACAGAAGAAATAATAATCGGAAGGAATCTAGATCTGGAAAACTTGACAAGTCAAAAGAGAGATGTTATAATTGTGATGGACTTGGACACTTTGCAGCTGACTGCAGAAAACCCAGAGCTGAGAAAAAACAAGCTTTGATCTCAAAGAAGAGAAGCTGGGATGATTCATCAGATTCAGATGATGGGGGTCAATTATGCTCTCATAGAAAATGCTAATGTTGAGGCTGACAATACTGAATTAAAGGTACCTCAGACTACTCTTGCGTTTGATACTGATGATATCTATGAATTAAGATTATTTCTTAAATCTCTGCATGTTAGTTTTAGGGATCAAACCTTAGAGAATAATAAAATCAAGAGTGAAAACTCTGTGTTAAAGAAAAGGAATGATCACCTAGAAATTGAGTTGCTTTCCATGCTAGAAATTCAAAAATAAAGAGATAATATTGTTTATGTTAAAGAAAAATTGTTAGAAAAGCATACTTATCTAGAGAATGAGCTAGCTAAAGAAAGTGAAGTCATTAAACTCTGGACTAACTCAGGAAAGTCAATTTAGGAAATCTTAGAGAATGGCTGTTGGGGATCAGGATTAGGATATTCAACTAGATCTAATTCTGATAAGAAAAGTGGAGAAGAAACTGAGAAAACAGAACCAATAAAAACTGATAGTCAGGGAAAATAAATAAAGACTATTAAGTTTAATCTAAGTTCTAATAATGTTAAATCAATCCATGAGGAAGGTACTACCTCAGCACCTAGATCTAACTTAATTACTGAAAAGAATGAACAAGTTCACACAAATTCAGTAAATATTGGTTCAATGGCTCAGAAATAGCTTAAGCAAAAGCTGAAGGACTTACACATGAAAGAAAACTGGAAAAGGTCTAGGAAAAATAGGAATGACAAGGTATGTGTTAATAAGAATGGAAATTATGTGACTCCTTCTAATGCACCTAGAAAGACATGTTCAAATTATGGTAGCATTAATCATCTTGCTAATTCTTGCAGGAAGAATAAAGAGATAAAAGTTATTCCTTCCAAATCAGAGTTTAGGAATAGAATAGTTAGATATAAACCACATAATCCTTGTTTTCATTATGGCAGTGTTTGGCATTATTTATACATGTAAAGAGTATCACAGTTTGTATTATGATTTTTATAAACTGAAACCCTTTTTAGTTAAAGCAAAACATATTTCTGCATGTATAAATACTGATATTAAATATGTTAAAATAAATTCTGATATGAAATCTTCTGCTGCATATGTTAACAAACTTAAAGAGGCCAAAGGATCCAAGCAAGTCTAGGTCCTTAAAAATACTAGCTGATTAAAATTACTGATTGCAGGGTGACAGGAGGAATGCTCTAGTCTTGGACAGTGGATGCTCAGGACATATGACTGGTTATAAATCCATGCTATCAGAATTTGAGAAGAAGGCTGTCCCAAGTGTTTCTTATGGAGATGGCAACTTAGGAAAAATCTTGGATATGGCAAAACCAAAATAGGAATTATCATATTGAAAATGTAGCTCTAGTTGCGGGACTCAAGAATAATCTGATTATTTTGACTCAAATATGTGAAAAAGGTTACCATGTCAAGTTTTATGAGGAGCATTGTGAAATTGTCAGTAAGTCTGATGGCAAGATCGCATTGACTAGTGTAAGACATGGTAGTTTATATGAAGCCATGGTCTCCATAAGAACTGATAATTCAGAAGTTTGTCTACTGAGTAGAGCATCCATGAAAGACAGCTGGAACTGGCATAAAAGACTTTCTCACCTCAACTTCAACAATATCAATGAACTTGTGAGGAAAGATCTTGTAAGAGGATTGCCTAATGCAATGTTTACTCATGAAGGATTATGTGATTCATGTCAGAAAGCCAAACAAAGGAAGACATCTTTAAAGAGTAAAACTAAATCCTCCATTCTTGAACCATATCATCTACTTCATATTGATCTCTTTGGTCCCGTGAATGTTATGTCAATTTCCATTAAGAGGTATGCACTCGTAATTGTTGATAAATATACAAGATACACATGGGTGTATTTTCTGCACACCAAGGATGAATCTCCATCCATTCTTCTTGATCATGTGAGGGAGCTGGAAAAAGGATCAACATACAAAGTGAAGATCATCAGAAGTGATAATGGAACTGAATTCAAGAATAGCTCTATGAAAGAGTTTTGCAAACTCAAGGGGATAAAACAAGAGTTTTCTGCTCCTGGAAATCCACAAAAATGGAGTTTTTGAAAGAAAGAATAGAACTCTGATAGAAGCTGCAAGAACCATGCTAGAGGAAGCAAGATTGCCTATGTGCTTCTGGGCTGAGGCTGTGCAAACTGCTTGCTTTACACAAAATGCAAAATTGATCAACAAGCATGGAAAAACACCATTTGAGATGGTGAAAGGAAAGAAGCCAAATTTGAAATACTTTCGTATATTTGGTTGTAAGTGTTTTATTCTCAAAACTCATCCGGAGCAACTTACCAAGTTTGATTTGAAAGCTAATGAAGGAATTTTTGTGGGATATCCATTGTCTACAAAAGCCTTCAGAGTTTACAATTTAAGAATAAAAACAGTCATGGAATCTATACATGTATCTTTTGATGACAAGAGGATAACAGGTCTAGAAGATGCAGATGACCATGAAAAATTTAGATTTAAAAATGAAGTACCTTATGCTGAACTTTTAAGTCCTGACCCTGATACAGTAAATCCTGATATCACTCAAAGCTCTGATGTTCGACAAAATAGTGGAAAGTTTTCTGACACTGAAGCATATGTTGAGGAGGAGAAACATGACTCAAATCTAGAGACTACTACATGTGTAACATCTCAAGAAATATCAGTATAAAGATCATCAGACTCATCTTCCTCAAATTATGATGAGTCAAATACTGATAACAATGGGAACACTGATTTAGGGGGAGAATCAGGAAACAATAGTGTTACTAATCAAGAAAATAACAGAGATGTTAGGTCACACACACTGTAGAAGGGGGTTGAATACAGTGTTTACTACAATCAAATCGAATATAAGAACTAAAGTAACAGAACAGAGTTTTTATTCAACACAATAAACTCTGTTACAAAGAACTGTTCTCTCTCAGTGATGAACAAATTATCACGAGAGCTGCTAGGGTTACAATAAATAATAAACTCGATTAAGATAACACATATAGTGTAAACCCTATGCCTGTGTTTATATACTACACAGTTACAAGATAATCTCTAATTGATATTGAATATGATTCTGCTTCATAATATATATCAATCAATTATCTTTTCTTCCAAGTATTCTATTCTTCATAGAATTCTTCTCCATGCATATCTCTTCTTATGTTTGTTTTGATCTTCTTTCCTTTCAATCAACCACCTTCCTTATCTGAAAGCCTCCTTAAGTCCTGATATTATCTCCTGATAAATATCTCCTGATAACTTAAGTTTTGACAACTTAAGTTCTGATATCTTAAGTCCTGACTTCAATATAAGTACTGATTTCCAGTTAAGTACTGATTTGTCCTGTTAAGTAAGATCTGAAAAATAAACACAAATCATATTAGACATGACATCACAAATATATCTAACAATCTCCCCCAACTTGTAAATTAGCATAATATACAAGTTCAACAGATATTTGATGATGTCAAAAATATTAAGTACAAATACATGAGAATTTGACTAGATGTAACGCCCCCAAATCCGGGGTCAGGAATCTGGGTCGTCACGCCATCCTTCACTCATGTGTAACCTGGTATTGATTCAATAAGCCACATACCCCAATCTCATACTCACACACACAAGTTATAGTCTTAGAAACGACGTACAAGATGTAATCTTCTTTTATTACACTCGAATGTACTTTACAGGATCTCAAATAATTATTTATAACCTCTACATGAAGTTACAATAATTACGACTGATATTTTATATCTATCTGATACTCTAACACACCTGAGACAAAGCTGCCAGGGATCCTCCCCATGACTGTAAGCGACTAGGTCCCACACCGGCATACAGGTTATCTGTTGTGTTATGTTATTTAAAAGAAAGCAAGAGTGAGCTATAATGCCCAGCATAATAATGTACAGTATGAAAATGACTGTATGATAAACTCACGTAAAATATCAGATTTGATAGATATGTTTTCTTCAAAATAGTTTTCCTTGGTGATACACGCCTTCTTATGAAAACAATCCTTTATTGGATTTTATTAACCTGTGAATACCTTAATAGTAATCCCAGCACCTAGGCTTGGGTTATGGTATTGCATTTCAATTCTAATTGGAAGAATAGGACATTCACCGGAGCCCCCGCATACGATGATCAGTCGTACTACGGAAATAGTAACCTTTTCTACTAGTAAAAGGACGAAACCGTCATCTCTCGGGTACATTGTTATCACGAAGATGACTAGTCGACGACTAGTCAGCGATTAGTTGACACGAAGGTATTCAGGCGCCAAGAGTCTCCAAGCCCGACTTGTCATCGACTAGTTGACATGAAGGTCACCCAAGAGTCTCGTAGCCCGACTTGGGGGCTTCATAACCATAATTGTGACGTACCATGCTTATTTTGAACTAATTATTCTATTACTTTTGATCTAAATTATAAAATTAATGTGTTCAAATATATTATATATTAAATCTAGTAATTATTTGTATAATGAACACTTTGTCGACTTTTTACGACTAGTCGGACGACTTGTTGACTAGTCTTCACGAAGGTACTCAGGCTTCGAGGGTCGACTTGGCGCCGTGATAACCTTGCTCGGGTATCACCCTTGCCGCATTTGGGCTACGTGTCCCATTTTCGGGTTTACACATACTTCACAAGTTCCTGAGTACACTGAGTACCTTCGCCTGCGGTACCTTTGGTAGTCCATCTAGCACACATAGTACCAGAGTCTACCCCTCCCTTTTCCTTTAAAAGAATTCTATCAATCTCGAGAACTCGAACCACATCGAAGTTCCCCAAGCGTTTTGCTTGTTGATAGAAATAGCTTATCTCTCTAAGATATAAGTGTATATATAAGTATATACGTACTTCCGAGAATTTCGGAGGAAGTACTAAGGATGTGAGTTGACCGTTGTCAACAGATAATTAATAAGGGGGAAAATTTTCTTCTCGAAACTATATTCAACATATTAATATGTCGGGATAATATTCACCGACGATCTAAAATTATTCGAATGATATTCTGAAATCAAAAAGTATATTTTAAATCAGGATCTATGATTTTTAAATCAATAATAACCCTTTAATAAATAATTAAATGGTAATCGATAATAATCAAACCTCGAATGAGTTTACTTTCTAAAAGAATATTTAAAATAATATTCCTCAACTAGTTTGTGTCTATATAATTAATTAATCTATAATGATTAATCGGTTTTGAAATAATTAATCGTTGGAGTATACTACTCCCATAATAAGGAATAAGTATATCGTATTAAATATCCGAACAATAAAATATAGTTGAGGGAATATGATCGTTGGAAAATCGTTTTAATAAAAGTTCGAGGTGTTTTAATGTTTCGTAAGTGGACGATGAGTCCCTTTTAAACCGTACTACTATGGACTTATAACCGTCCTATAATATCTTCGAAATGATTCACGGGTTTTATTCTTTATAAAACAAAACTGACCGACTCTCGGTCTTACGACTTATACATCACGCTCTACTGTAGCGTTAATATTCTAATTAAAACACCTCCGGAATACTTCCGGGTTTTCATCAATCTTTACAGACCGATCCTCGGTCTAAAATATATACATGCCACGCTACTCGCTAGCGTTACGTTATTAATTATAAACTCCTCCGGGATACCTCCGAGTTTTTATAAGCTTACACCGACCGACTCTCGGTCTAAATATACATTTCGAACTTGGTATGGACATACACTAGAAAATATCAACAATTGCATAATATAATACGTCTCAAACATCGTAAAATAGTTTAAAGCAATCTTATGCATATATCACAGTTTTGTAAAATATTCACAACACAACAGTTCTTAAAAGGTAGGGTTTGAAAACTTGGCTGGGTATCTCGAGGTGGAGGATGCTCTAGGTTCCGCTCGGAAATCTATGACCACAAACACAATTCATTTCGTTAGGTCCCGTTCTAATTTACGGCGACTCGCACTCATGCGCTATTTATTATGCACCCTCTCCACTTATACTACCCTTATTATTCCTTTAAGTCCTTATTCACATCATGGTCGCTTCATTTTTCTAAGTATCTTAGGTTCATTCTCTTTATCGTCGTCGGCTCCGCTTATGGATTCTTACGGTTTCTACTCGCGCGGTCTCGGCTCTGATATTTTTATAAAACTGAGAAATCATTATTTTTACTTGAAATTTTTATGGAAGTTAGGAAACTCAATATTTTACTCTCTGTAGAAATTTCATGATTTATGAGCACTTTTAAGTCAATCCTTTATATTTTCAAAGTTCGTGATTTGTAGCAGTTTTTGTCGCGTAAATCACTTTTACTAAAACGACCATAACTTTTGATCCGTAAATCGGAATCAAGCGATTCAAGAGCCTAAACGATCCTTATAACATTTCCTATCATAATCAAGGGTTGTTTTTCAAGAAACTACAGTTTACAACTTTGGGAATTTCTGCAGAATCTTAATGTTACGATTCATTGGTTTTAACGGAGTTACGCTTACGATCGGGGTTTCGTTTACGCCCTAACTCTTAATACAACCATCAACAATTATCATTTCATCATCATCATACAAACTACTCTCAAGAACATCATGTTATTGAGGCAATAATAATCAACCTTAAATCTACTCAACTTTAAACTTCAAGATCTCAACAATACCACTTCTTAAACTAAGTTTTCTACCACATACTAAATGGATCTTAAAAATGAATCTTAAATAAAGTTGGCCCAAAGATTTTTACCTTTCTTGGAAGATTAAGATGTGTTCTTGAGTATGGTGGAGGCTTGGAAGTGCTTGGTATGATTTTGTAGCCTAGAACCACCATTGAAATCAAGAAACCAAGGAGAGGTTACTATTCATACTATTCACTAGTGAGTTTCTTGAATTTATTTCACCCATCAAACCTTGATAAAAAGAGATGAAAGAATTTTCTTACCTTATTTTAATTTATAGGAGGCTTGAGAATTAATGGGATGATTTTACCATGGCTATAACTTGAGAGTTTGAATTGGATTTCCCATTCTTTATCATTAGGGCCGAATGGAGCATCAAGGGGGGTATTTATACTCCTCTTGGTTGCTTAGCTTGGTTGATTTGCTAGGGAACTTCTAGGAAGATGGGTTGATATCTTTCAATTGATTTTATTCTCCTAGTATAGCATTCTAGGTTGATTCTTGGTTTCAAATCTTAGGGACAAATTTTAATAGCTTGCTAGGTTACAAGCTAAACTACTTGGTTAGCTTCCTTAGCACACTATTTTGCTAGCTAGCTTGTTCATCCTATGGTTAGCTCACTATTTGATGAAGTAACCATGGTTACCTCCTTACCATGGCTTAGTTAGTGCGTTACGTTTATTTATCGTTTACTCGTTCGCTCGGTCGCTTAACGTTTTCGTAATACTTATTCGTAAATGGTTCGCGACGTCTTTTCTTTCGTATTTATTCCTTATATTTTTAATTATCATACTTGAATATAAATCCGTAAGGTTTTAATCTTGTAATTATATTGTGATTCCCGTAATCCTCGATGAGTCCTAAATATAGTCATTTTTCAAAGTTCGTTTTCTTCGAAAACTAATAACGTTTACATACACTCATTTGGTACGTATAATCATAATATCAACTCCGAAACTCATTTTCTCGTGCACTACATAGTGTGGGCTTAAAAGTTTTTCCCGTCCGTCAGGGTTACTATTCATTAAACATTTTATAAGGTCTCAAAAATTCAAGTTATTATATTACCATTCATAAAGGTCTTTTACCGATGTCAAAAATTTGGGTTCTTATACTAGATAACTACAACTTACAATCCTTATAGCTTTACCATCCTGAAAGTTTGATATCAACTTCACTCTGTATACACTTCAGAATTTAAGTAGTTGTAGATCTTTGACTTGGCTTCAATTTATTATCTCTTTAATATCAGGAGTTGTTCTGAGATAGTTCTTCAAAAGACATCTCTCAGCATATTCAAGTTCATTGACCATCCTCCTTTGAGCATTTTTTAATTCAACTGTATCTTCACCAGTTTGAAAGATAGCAGCCCTGAGATCATTTCTGTCTGTAACTCACTAGAGGCCCGGGAAACAAAGATAAGATGTGTACGAACGAGATATCGAACAACAAGAAGAAGGAAAAGGATTGAATAGAGGAACTCCCGAACATTTGGCGATCTCAGGTGTGTCGATATCAATGGTGACTCATTATTTCGATGAATCATTTCTTCGGACAGATGAAGATTATGTAAACACTTACTCGAAATCTTACGTATCGGATTCCGTTGTGGAAGACCCAATTTTTTCTGAAGAATTTGACAGGATATATCTAATACATGCATAATATCATGAAAAATGGATACAAATTTTTGACTGCTACTTAGTATCAGCAATCGGTGTATCGACAATAGGTGTATCGGTAATAGGCCTGAAAAAGTATCAAAAAATATCTAATTTAGATATTTCTGCCCTGTCGAAGTAAGGAACCATGGTATATATGTTTGGAATAGATTCCATTTTGAGAGAGTTGAAAAAGCACTATCTCGTTGAAAGGTTCTATACATCTGCCCTTTCTCAACATATTTCTTTAGAAAAAGACTCCGGTTTTTCCTCTTTTTGGAATAGGCTTTATCAGACTCTAGTGTCACACCCCCAACTTTAACAGCAAAATAAATATAGCTATTACATCATTTTAATGAAGAATACACAACCAAATCCAAGATCTTACAGTTTAGGGTTTGGAACAGCCCAACACTACCAACTATTACATCTGATTACAAATACCAAGTCCTCACACAACTATTATTACTTATTCTACCTGAGCTCGAACATAAGCATCAGCATCACAGGTCTTACGGGCAGTCTGCTTGAATCTAATCATAGCTGCTAGCTGTAATATCAGGGTAAAGCAAGAAGTGAGCCAAATGCTCAACAAGTGCTAACAGTACGACACAAAACATAAATTGAGATATACTTTTAAGAATGTCAATGGAAAGACATAACTAATGATAACGAGAGATAGAACTATGTGAGATGGCATCATTTTGCTTGTATCAAAACAATTTTAAAAATCATGTCTTAATCAAAATCATTTTATGACGCTACGGATTCCAGCCGGTGATTAGCCGCGAAGTAATCCCGAACCTCGCTGGGTTCTAAAACATTAACGAGAATCCCTAGGCAACTTTTAAGCCTAATATAAGTGTGGAAAAGACTCGCGTCTCAGTCCAGATCCACTATTCAAGAAAACATTTATCCCCCTTTGGGACTGAAAAACCCACATTTTATTTATTTCAAAAACTGATGCCGAATTATGACAAAATCTCTTTTTACAGTAAACAACTTTATCAAAGGATTATAGATCAACTCGAAACACGGGGAATTGGTGCTAACTCTCAGAGCCATGAATTACAAAAACTAAACTCTGTTAGGGTAACCAAAAGGTTTTCATATGTCAGAACTTGGACAGGAAAATATGGTGAGACTAATGGATAATATGAAGGGGTAATGCCAAACTGGGCTTAAAGCAATGGTTTCTCGTCAAGGTACAGGTGTTGGAGATAAGCTTCACGAATACTATGGGTGTTAAGGTAATGATCTCTAGCTCAGAATGAATGTATATATCAGAATTGTCAAGCTTTAGGATATGAAAGAGGGTATCAATCAATGAGGAATCATGTTGGTAAGTTTCTGACTATCAAAGTTCAAGGTAAGGTTCTATAGGGGTTCAAACATCAGGATGAGATATCAATACTTAGGAATCATCATCATGTTAATCAAGAGGATCAATCAAGTATTATAACAACTCTTTATTTTATTATGGCATTTAACTATCATGAAAAGACTTTTGAACTACTTGCAATACATACTTGAGGGTTCATGGCATCTCTATGTAATTCAAAGATAAACGAGAGATACGCTTGATTTAAACATATCAAAATGACTCAGGATAATTGCATCGATAAATATGAACTGTTTATAGTAAATATGAAGGTCAAGTTGAATCACTTGCCTTGAGATAGGCTGGTCTGGTCTGACTGGTAGGAGAAACTGGAGCTTCACTCGACTTTTATGGCAAGTTTTCCCTCGTCTCAAGATCCTACATAAATAATAATAATCCTCATTATAATATATTCTTACCATCTCAACCTATTTACAACCCGAAATTAAACACGGATGGCACTTAGGCCAATATGCACTTAATTTATATCCACCTTTATATTTCAAATGTACACACGTAGCCACATAATCACATATCGTATATTAATACCAAATAACACCATAATGCAACACTAGGCTTGGATGATCTCGACTCACAACTTAAGTCACTTGGTCGCTAAACTAGACAAGGTCTTCAAATTTTGGCTTCCTAACTCGATGTGTCTTTCCTAAATTATCCAAAACCTATTGACCCTCACTTCTGCCTTTTTCTCTACTGACCTTATACTATCTTAAAACTATGGTGGTCGACCTAATACTCACTTCTAAGTGTTCTAAAACTATGTGATAAGTGAAAGTGCTCACTGGTGCAAATTTCAGAATGACAACTATAGTTTCTTGAGTGCATTAGGCACTCTTAAACTACAGATTTTCCTTCAAAACTTTTACAAAAGACTCTCCTGACCTAAGGGCATCTCACAAACTTGATGTGGCTCAAGGGCCTGGCTTGGGCTTTCTTGGGCCTAAGCTAAAAGTCCAAGGTTCCCCTATTTTTCTGGGCAGAAAATGCCCTGACTTGAATTAACTTGTGACACATGGTTTTAACTCATATCCTATGAAATATGGTTGGAAAAACTTCTCTGATATACCCTCTAAATAAGGCCCAATTGGGCTTAATGAGGGCCTACCCATGACATGGTCAAATCTCCCTATTTCTAAGTTGCAACAAAACTGTCCCCTGCTGGACAGATTTTGTTATTCTACTTGTGCGCCTAACCAAATGACATGCAAACCTCCAACCAACTCCTAAAACCTTTTATATACTACCAATACTAACTTCTGGTAGGTTGGGCCTCAAAGTGCACACCAATGACATGGTCAAAACTCACTCTAAACCTCAGGGTGCTATACTGATTTTTCGCAAGAAACTATAACTCTCATTTTCCAAGGTTTTGACTTTGACAAACTCAACTAACAACAACTCAATACTTAAACCAAGATTTATACATGGTGATCTACTGAAATAACTCCCTTATTCTCAAAATAAACTTGGGTGAGATCATCCATGCACAAAAACAACAACATGCAACCAAATATATAACATGCAACTCATGGAAAGCACATAACAAGATTTCGGCTAGGCATAAAGTTTTAAATGCTTGCAAAATCGACTTGCACCTAATACTCATCCTTAATAATCATGAAATATAACTTCTGTTAAGTATTAATAAGAAATTTATCATGGAAACAATCTATTTTAAGCACACATATTTCGAATTTATAGATTTTTAAACATAACTACATGATTTCGAAAAGAGTAGCATGCAAAACATGGTTGATCATCATTTTAATGTCTTAAAACTAGCATGCATGGCTAAACATAAATATATAATGAAATTTCAGTAGCATGCAAAGGATTTTAAAGCATGATATCTCCATAAAACACTTAGTTAGCACATATACATAATATATCTCATAGAGAGCTCTTGAATTCACAATAATCAAGAGTTTCTCTTTGGAGATCACATAAGAACTACACATGCATCCATAGAACTTCAACTTCCAAGTCACAAAACACTTGGAAAGTATATAAGATGAATGTAGGTAGAAGATTTATACTTGGGAAGATGAAGAATGAATTGAAAAATGGAAGGGGGTGGGGGATTTTGGCCTTCGGCCGAGAGCAAGGTGGGAGGGGGAAAAGGAGAGAAATTTGTGGTGTGTTGGAGTGTGGAATGAGTGGAATGACTTCTCCCACTTTGATTTCTTTGTTTTATGCTATTTGATTTACAAATAATGAGTGGAAGTGAGAACTTACAAAAATGTCCCTTGGTTAAAGTTAGGCCATTTTGCATGCAAGGCTAAGGTAGTAATTTGGTAATAATCAAATGAGTTAGTGGGGTTGAAAAAGTCTTGTTTGCCCTTTGAGAGAATAGATGGGTGATTTGCATGCATGGTCTCTTATGTAATTTGATAAATATGACAACTAAAATTTATAATGATTTATTTTTATAAAATAAAATTCAAGTTCAAAAATTATAAAATTTATACCATAAAATAACTTGGATTTTTAGAGACTTTATAAAATCATTTTCAAAATTTGTGAACAAAATACCTTTTAAAAGAAAATTTTTCCAAAGCTTAGAATATTCCTTATAAATCAAAAATAAAGAAATTAAATAAACTCTTGCTTTGAAAAATCATATACTACACAAAGCAAATTTATAATGCAGAAATTTTTACTCACACTAGCGTACAATCATTGAATATATTTTCATTTGACTTTAATATTATACCCAATCCACAAATAATATTACATAAAATGTCGGTCGTAACATCCTCTCCCCCTTAAGGGATTCTGTCCCCAGAATCTAAGAGAAAAGATGAGGATGCCGGGAACGCATATCAGACTCTAACTCCCAAGTCGACTCTTCGACCTTAGGTTTCCTCCAAAGTACTTTTACTAACTTTACTGACTTATTTCTAAGACTCTTTACTTGCCAGTCGAGTATTTTAACCGGTTGCTCCACAAATGACAGGTTTGCCTGAATTTCTACAGGTTCATATTCTATCACATGGCTAGCGTCAGGATTGTACTTCTTAAGCAACGAGACATGGAACACATTATACACATGCTGATACTGAGGTGGTAAGGCCAACTCATAGGCTACCTTTCCCACTTGACTCAAAATCTTAAAAGGACCTATGTATCTAGGTGCTAACTTCCCTTTCTTGCCAAATCTCATCAACCCTTTTCTAGGTGACACCTTCAGCAACACAGCTTCACCAATTTGGAATTGAACGTCCTTACGTGCTGGATCTGCATACTTCCTCTGCCTATCTTGAGCAGCAAGCAACCTTTTCTGAATTAACTTGACCGAGTCATGCAATTGTTGTACCAAATCTGAGCCGAGAATTCTTCCTTCTCCTACTTCATCCCAACTTGTTGGTGATCTACATTTTCGCCCGTACAAAGCTTCGTATGGTGGCATGCCGATACTGGAATGATAGCTGTTGTTGTAAGAGAATTCAATCAACGACAAATGGTCATCCCAACTTCCTGTAAAATCGATTGCACAACTGCGCAACATGTCTTCAATTGTTTGAATTGTCCTTTCACTCTGGCCATCAGTCTGCGGGTGGTACGTCGTGCTCATATTCAACTTCGTGCCAAGATATTCCTGAAATTGCTTCCAGAATCTCGAGTTAAATCGGGGATCTCTGTCTGAAACTATTGATACGGGTACTCCATGCCTTAGTACGATTTCACGCACATACAGATGAACCAACTTGTCCAGTGACGACTTCTCATTTATTGGAAGGAAATGCGCCGACTTCGTAAGACGATCAATTATAACCCATATTGCGTCATGCCCGGAT
Source organism: Apium graveolens (assembly GCF_009905375.1). Lineage (NCBI taxonomy): Eukaryota > Viridiplantae > Streptophyta > Magnoliopsida > Apiales > Apiaceae > Apium > Apium graveolens. Next base: position 151,972,027 of record NC_133654.1, on the reverse strand, counting down.
TTCGTTCGCGGTAGTCCAACTATAAAGTCCATAGCGATATTTTCCCATTTCCATTCTGGAACCTTCAGGGGCTGAATTAATCCGCTTGGTCGTTGATGTTGTGCCTTTACTTTCTGACAAGTATAGCACTTCGCAACCCATTCTGCCACGTCTCGCTTCATATTTGGCCACCAAAAGTTCTTCTTTAAGTCTCGATACATCTTGGTGCTTCCCGGGTGGATTGAAAATTTCGAATTGTGGGCTTCATAGAGGATCTCATTCTTTAATTTAGGTACATGGGGAATCCATATTCTGGATGAAAACCTTAGTATCCCTTGCTCATCCCTTTGAGTATTAATCTCCTCTCCAGATAACTGATTCTTCTCTTTTTCCATTACTTCTTCTTGACACTTCTTTATCTTTTCCACTAGTGTTGGCTGAAAGGTCATTGCACGACAAACTTCCTCGACTTTTCGATAAGCGCAAAGTTCCAATTCCAATTTTTTTGATTTCTTCAGTTAACTCTTTTGATGTTATCATCATATTCAATCTCTCCTTCCTACTCAGAGCATCTGCCACTACGTTCGCCTTTCCAGGATGGTAATTTATCGAGCAGTCATAGTCCTTGATCAATTCCAGCCATCTCCTCTGCCTCATATTGAGCTCTTTCTGAGTAAAAATGTACTTTAAACTCTTGTGATCCGTGTAGATTTCACACTTCTCTCCATAGAGGTAATGTCTCCAAATCTTAAGTGCGAACACTATGGCGGCTAGTTCCAAGTCATGCGTCGGGTACTTTAACTCATGCGGCTTCAACTGTCTTGACGCATATGCGATCACTTTACTGTGTTGCATCAACACACAACCCAAACCCTTATGTGAAGCGTCGCTGATATTATAAAATTCCCTTGATCATCTGGAAGTACCAACACCGGAGCTGTTACCAACTTCTGCTTTAACTCTTGAAAGCTATCTTCACATTCTGCACTCCATTCAAACTTTTGATTCTTTCTGGTTAACTTGGTCAATGGCGTGGCGATCTTCGAGAAATCCTTGACGAATCTTCTATAGTATCCGGCCAATCCTAAAAAACTTCGCACTTCCGTAGGAGTCTTTGGCCTCTCCCAACTCATAACTGCCTCAATCTTTGCCGGATCCACTTTAACTCCCTCATTTCCAATAACATGCCCCAAAAATTGAACTTCCTTTAACCAAAACTCACATTTGGTAAACTTGGCATACAACTTCTCTTGTCGGAGTATCTTCAATGCTATCCAGAGGTGCTGCTTATGTTCTTCTTCCGACTTAGAATAAATAAGGATGTCATCAATGAATACCACGATAAATTTGTCCAAATACTTCTTAAATACCCGATTCATCAGATCCATAAATGCGGCCGGAGCGTTGGTCAATCCAAACGGCATTACTAGGAATTCATAATGCCCATATCTGATCCTGAATGCGGTCTTAGGAATATCTTCTTCTTTGATCTTTAATTGATGGTATCCCGATCTCAAATCAATCTTCGAAAAGCATTTTGCTCCCTTCAACTGATCAAAAAGGTCATCTATCCTTGGTAGCGGGTAGCGGTTCTTGATCGTCACCTTATTCAACTCCCGGTAATCTATGGATAGACGCATACTCCCATCTTTCTTCTTTACAAACGTACTTGGTCGTATCACTCCTTTATCCAATAATTCTTGTAGCTGGCTCGCCAACTCTTTCATTTCTGCTGGTGCCATCCTATATGGGGCCTTTGAAACTGGTTCCGTTCCTGGAGCAAGGTTGATCTCGAACTCAATTTGTCGATCTGGTGGTAAGCCTGGTAGTTCGTCGGGAAACACATCGGGGAACTCGTTAACTACAGGAATATCTTCCATGCTGAGGCTGCCTCTCTCTGAATCCACTACATATGCTTGGAATGACTCACAACCTTTTCTAAGTAACTTCTTAGCCTGAACAATTGTAAGAAATAGTTGCTCTTGCCTCTGCCCCTTAAATACTACCTTCTCTCCACTCTTCGTCTTTAAATACACTCTCTTGGTCTTACAATTTATCTGAGCGCTATTCTCTCCTAACCATTCCATTCCTAAAATTATATCAAACTCTCCCAACTTGAAGAGTATCAAGTCGGCTGAGAACTTATACCCCGAAATATCGATCTCACACTTTGGACAAAATTGATTCACATGAATCTTCTCTTGGTTCGCAATTACCATATTTACTACCTCACTCATAACCATTTTATCACATTGGAGCTTATCAATAAAAGATTCTGATATGAAAGATCTTGTTGCTCCCGAATCAATCAATACTTTAGCTTTGACATTATTGAGTAAAAGTGTACCTGCTATCACCTCAGAATTCTGAACAGCATCCTTCATCTTCAAATCAAATGTCCTTGCTATTGCTTGCGGGGTTGGTGCGGGTGGTGGAGGTAATGCCAATACCTCAGCTGGCACGCTTGCACTGGTACTTGCCACGTTCATCAGAGCTTTGACTGGTCCGGTTGCCTTACACTCCCTAGCCATGTGTCCAGTCTTCCCACACTTGTAGCACGTAACTCCTGGCTTCGCCATCTTGCACTCATTCGCCAAATGTCCCTTCTGATTGCACCTATAACAGGTCATGCTCAACTTATTACATACTCCGGCGTGCCTTCTTCCACAGTGCTTGCATTCCAGTCTCTGGAACCTGTTTTCTCCAACTTGCCCTTGGCTTGCCTGGTTGTTCCCTTTTGATTCTTGCCTTTTACCCAAATTTTCCTTCTTTTGAATATTTCCGCCCTTCTGGAAACCAATCCTCTTTATATTCCGATCTTGCGAACTTCCAGTTTCAGACTTTTCTCCATAAAATGAAACCTTCCTCTTCTTGTTATCCCTCTCTTTCCTTGACTGCATCCCATTATTCTCAATCAGAGCAGCTTTCTGTACTACTCCCGCATAAGTTTCAAGCTCAAACATAGCCACCCTATCTCTGATCCAAGGCTCCAATCCTTGCTGAAATTTCTTTGCTTTTTCCTCCTCAGTGCTGGTATACTTTGTCACAAACCTTGACAACTCAGTGAACTTCTTCTCATACTCCAATACAGTCATGTTCCCTTGCTTCAACTCAGGAAATTTTAGCTCCATCTGATTCTGCATGTACTTAGGGTAATACTTGTCCAGAAATAACTTCTTAAATCTCTCCCAAGAAACCTGCTGAGTGACTTCCATAGCCTTTACTGATTCCCACCAATAGATGACTTCTCCCTTCAAGAAGTAAGTAGCATATGGCGTCTTCTGATCGTCTCCTAACTGTACCAACTCAAAATCCCTTTCCATCTCCTTGATCCATGTGTTAGCTATCACTGGATCAGTGGTATCATGAAATACAGGTGGATTCACATTCTGAAAAGCCTTGAAAGTGACAATTTGTCTAGGTGGTACTGGTAGTTCAGGTGGTTGGTATGGCTCACGGTTATCTTGGTTTTCAATTCGTTGTTGAAGAGTTAGTTGTTGTTGAGCTATAACATTGGTTTGCTGTTGCAAGGTTTCCAGTAGTCGAAGAATATTTGGGTCTGTGGTGAAGGTGGTTGTTGGGTTCTTCATTTTGGGAGGCATGATCCTGAAATAAGAGTTGTGTCAAAACAGATATGAATGATAAAATGATTCGAGGGTATCGCATGGCATTCTCATTTACATATGGGGTCAAGTTTCCAAATTAAGCAAATATGATGATAAAAACATAAAATAACAGTTGAGAGCAAATGGGACAATATCACATAATTATTGAAATTTTAAAGGTCACAGTACATAGGATTGGGACATAGTCTGATTCTAGGAATAACAGGCTTATTTAGAGGAAAACGGAAACAACTGGGGATTCCATAGAGTCTGATAGTACAACAACATGAAAGGTAAATGGAAAGAACTAAGGCTCCACTCTATCTGAACGGGGCTTGGTAGTCTTTTCCTCTCGAAGCGTCTTCACAATGCTCTGGAGCTCATCCGCCACCATCTGAATGACATACTGGCTGGTACGGTCCCGGTGTGCTGGCATCTCCTCAAGCTTAGTGTTGACATACTGAACCAAGGTCTCAAGTCTCGCAGTCATCTGCTCCTTGGGCTTCCCTTCGTAGTTTCGGCTGTCCGGATACACGTTCTTCAGTCGGTCTATCAGTCGGTCGTACTTGCCTTGAAGCATGTCGAACTCACGCCTCAACTCAGCATACACGGAGAAAGCAATAGTGTTGTCCGACCCAGAGGATGACAAGGAATGCGCCCTTTGCTGACAACCAATAAGAGGAGTATTAATAAAAATTTACTTAACCTACTCTCTCGCATAATATCTATAACCTACACACAAATCCTATAACCTATTTGGGCTGTCCAAGGACTCTAAACCGTAGCTCTGATACCAAAACCTGTCACACCCCCAACTTTAACAGCAAAATAAATATAGCTATTACATCATTTTAATGAAGAATACACAACCAAATCCAAGATCTTACAGTTTAGGGTTTGGAACAGCCCAACACTACCAACTATTACATCTGATTACAAATACCGAGTCCTCACACAACTATTATTACTTATTCTACCTGAGCTCGAACATAAGCATCAGCATCACAGGTCTTACGGGCAGTCTGCTTGAATCTAACCATAGCTGCTAGCTGTAATATCAGGGTAAAGCAAGAAGTGAGCCAAATGCTCAACAAGTGCTAACAGTACGACACAAAACATAAATTGAGATATACTTTTAAGAATGTCAATGGAAAGACATAACTAATGATAACGAGAGATAGAACTATGTGAGATGGCATCATTTTGCTTGTATCAAAACAATTTTAAAAATCATGTCTTAATCAAAATCATTTTATGACGCTACGGATTACAGCCGGTGATCAGCCGCGAAGTAATCCCGAACCTCGCTGGGTTCTAAAATATTAACGGGAATCCCTACGCAACTTTTAAGCCTAATATAAGTGTGAAAAGGACTCGCGTCTCAGTCCAGATCCACTATTCAAGAAAACATTTATCCCCCTTTGGGACTGAAAAACCCACATTTTATTTATTTTAAAAACTGATGCCGAATTATGACAAAATCTCTTTTTACAGTAAACAACTTTATCAAAGGATTATAGATCAACTCGAAACACGGGGAATTGGTGCTAACTCTCAGAGCCATGAATCACAAAACTAAACTCTGTTAGGGTAACCAAAAGGTTTTCATATGTCAGAACTTGGACAGGAAAATATGGTGAGACTAATGGATAATATGAAGGGGTAATGCCAAACTGGGCTTAAAGCAATGGTTTCTCGTCAAGGTACAGGTGTTGGATCATTAAAAAGATAAGCTTCACGAATACTATGGGTGTTAAGGTAATGATCTCTAGCTCAGGATGAATGTATATATCAGAATTGTCAAGATTTAGGATAGAAAAGAGGGTATCAATCAATGAGGAATCATGTTGGTAAGTTTCTGACTATCAAAGTTCAAGGTAAGGTTCTATAGGGGTTCAAGCATCAGGATGAGATATCAATACTTAGGAATCATCATCATGTTAATCAAGAGGATCAATCAAGTATTATAACAACTCTTTATTTTATCATGGCATTTAAGTATCATGAAAAGACTTTTGAACTACTTGCAATACATACTTGAGGGTTCATGGCATCTCTATGTAATTCAAATATAAGCGAGATATACGCTTGATTTAAACATATCAAAATGACTCAGGATAATTGCATCGATAAATATGAACTGTTTATAGTAAATATGAAGGTCAAGTTGAATCACTTGCCTTGAGATAGGCTGGTCTGGTCTGACTGGTAGGAGCAACTGGAGCTTCACTCGACTTTTATGGCAAGTTTTCCCTCGTCTCGAGATCCTACATAAATAATAATAATCCTAATTATAATATATTCTTACCATCTCAACCTATTTACAACCCGAAATTAAATACGGATGGCACTTAGGCCTATATGCACTTAATTTATATCCACCTTTATATTTCAAATGTACACACGTAGCCACGTAGCCACATAATCACATATCGTATATTAATACCAAATAACACCATAATGCAACACTAGGCTTGGATGATCTCGACTCACAACTTAAGTCACTTGGTCGCTAAACTAGACAAGGTCTTCAAATTTTGGCTTCCTAACTCGATGTGCCTTTCCTAAATTATCCAAAACCTATTGACCCTCACTTGTGCCTTTTGCTCTACTGACCTTATACTATCTTACTGGTGGTCGACCTAATACTCACTTCTAAGTGTTCTAAAACTATGTGATAACTGAAAGTGCTCACTGGTGCAAATTTCAGAATGACAACTATAGTTTCTTGAGTGCATTAGGCACTCTTAAACTACAGGTTTTCCTTCAAAACTTTTACACAAGACTCTCCTGACCTAAGGGCATCTCACAAACTTGATGTGGCTCAAGGACCTGGCTTGGGCCTTCTTGGGCCTAAGCTAAAAGTCCAAGGTTTCCCTGTTTTTCTGGGCAGAAAATGCCCTGACTTGAATTAACTTGTGACACATGGTTCTAACTCATATCCTATGAACTATGGTTGGAAAAACTTCTCTGACATACCCTCTAAATAAGGCCCAATTGGGCCTAATGAGGGCCTACCCATGACATGGTCAAATCTCCCTATTTCTAAGTTGCAACAAAACTGTCCCCTGCTGGACATATTTTATTATTCTACTTGTGCACCTAACCAAATGACATGCAAACCTCCAACCAACTCCTAAAAACTTTTATATACTCCCAATACTAACTTCTGGTAGCTTAGGCCTCAAAGTGCACACCAATGACATGGTCAAAACTCACTCTAAACCTCAGGGTGCTATACTGATTTTTCTGCAGAAACTATAACTCTCATTTTCCAAGGTTTTGACTTGACAAACTCAACTAACAACAACACAATACTTAAACCAAGACTTATACATGGTGATCTACTGAAATAACTCCCTTATTCTCAAAATAAACTTGGGTGAGATCATCCATGCACAAAAATAACAACATGCAACCAAATATATAACATGCAACTAATGGAAAGCACATAACAAGATTTCGGCTAGGCATAAAGTTTTAAATGCTTGCAAAATCGAATTGCACCTAATACTCATCCTTAATAATCATGAAATATAACTTCTTTTAAGTATTAATAAGAAATTTATCATGGAAACAATCTATTTTAAGCACACATATTTCGAATTTATAGATTTTTAAACATAACTACATGATTTCGAAAAGAGTAGCATGCAAAACATGGTTGGTCATCATTTTAATGTCTTAAAACTAGCATGCATGGCTAAACATAAATATATAATGAAATTTCAGTAGCATGCAAAGGATTTTAAAGCATGATATCTCCATAAAACACTTAGTTAGCACATATACATAATATATCTCATAGAGAGCTCTTGAATTCACAAGAATCAAGAGTTTCTCTTTGGAGATCACATAAGAACTACACATGCATCCATGAAACTTCAACTTCCAAGTCACAAAACACTTGGAAAGTATATAAGATGAATATAGGTAGAAGATTTACACTTAGGAAGATGAAGAATGAATTGAAAAATGGAAGGGGGTGGGGGATTTTGGCCTTCGGCCGAGAGCAAGGTGGGAGGGGGAAAAGGAGAGAAATTTGTGGTGTGTTGGAGTGTGGAATGAGTGGAATGACTTCTCCCACTTTTATTTCTTTTTTTATGCTATTTGGTTTACAAATAATGAGTGGAAGTGAGAACTTACAAAAATGTCCCTTATTTAAAGTTAGGCCATTTTGCATGCAAGGCTAAGGTAGTAATTTGGTAATAATCAAATAAGTTAGTGGGGTTGAATTGTTTTCCCTTTGAGAGAATAGATGGGTGATTTGCATGCATGGTCTCTTATGTAATTTGATAAATATGACAACTAAAATTTATATTGATTTATTTTTATAAAATAAAATACAAGTTCAAAAATTATAAAATTTATACCATAAAATAACTTGGATTTTTAGAGACTTTATAAAATCATTTTCAAAATTTGTGAACAAAATACCTTTTAAAAGAAAATTTTTCCAAAGCTTAGAATATTCCTTATAAATCAAAAATAAAGAAATTAAATAAACTCTTGCTTTGAAAAATCATATACTACACAAAGCAAATTTATAATGCAGAAATTTTCACTCACACTAGCGTACAATCATTGAATATATTTTCATTTGACTTTAATATTATACCCAATCCACAAATAATATTACATAAAATGCCGGTCGTAACATCTAGATTGAATTCAAGTCCCTTAATACCAGAAAATGTAGTGATTATTTTAGCATTATTAGGCTTCATTTCAACAATTTCTCCACTGTGAGATCTGTACTTAGGACAGTATGGGCTGTCAGACTTTACAGAGTAAAGCTTCTTCTGTCTTTGAATATTTGATTTTAAACAACCTGCAGCACCATCTGTTGATCTGTTTTTCACTTGAAGTAGAAATAGAACATGTTCCAGTTCTTCAAAATACTTCAATGAAATAGCATTCTCCCTGATCTGGAATACCCTCCCATCTGTCATAAAGTATAACATGATATCTTCTTTCAAAACAGAGTGGTAAACCATTTGTACAGATTCAAGTTGATTCAATCTCTCAGGAGTTGCTCCTACATCTGGTTCACTTAAGGAAGTTGGATCATTGGTAGTTTTGTTTATTCTCTTCTCTTTAGAACTACCCAATCCTGATTTGTCCCTTGCTTCCTTTCCTGTAACAACTCTTGCTTTAAAACTACTTGATGTAGTCTTCAAAGGTTGAGTCTGTTGAGCTTTGGTGAATCTTGGTAGTATAATCTTTGAAGGTTTAACATGAGCAATGTCAGAGGTTTCCTTCTCCTTATCTTCTGATATCAAGCCAACTTGAGCTATGTCAGAGGTTGCTTGCTTCACTGTCATATCAGAACTTACTACATCTTGACTCTGAACAACTTGAACCATGTCAGAGGTTGGTTGAGAAATCTTCTTTTTCATCAGAGTAAGACTAGCATCTTCTTCATCAATTATTTCTTTATCCATGATTGGCACATATACCTTTACAGGTTCATCAATTTTTCCTTTGCCCTTGGATCTTGGATCTACCTCCACTTATGATTTGGCTTTGATTGCCTCAGAATTTGTCCCCTCCTTAATCACAATACCCTTAGGTTTTGGAAGTTTCTTTTCAACAACAGAAGCTTTAGACTTGGAGTTGACAATTTCTGCTTTAAGTCTAGCTTCTTCTTCCTTTAGACTTTCAAAGTCCATTCCTGGATTTTCTTTGAGAAATAATCTCTTTGAAATTTCTTCATCAACCTCCAGATGTCCAGTAGAACATATCTTTTTACCAGTATCAGAACTTATTCTTCTCCCAGTATCAGAACTTGTTCTTTGACTTGTAGTTCCATCTTTGCTTGATGAAAAACCTTTGCCTTGACCATGACCTCTACCCATTCCAGAGTTTCCCTGGTCATCATTTCCATCATCCTTACCCTTCAGTGGTTGAGTAGATTTGCATTTGGACTTAATCACTTTCTCCCCCTTTTTGGCATCAACAGGTAAAAGAAGAGAGACAAGCAATTCAACTGAGGATTGGATCTCATTGAGTTGAGTTTGCTGAGAAGCTTGATTCTTTATAATTTCAGAAATTTGATCTTGTTGCTTCTCCTGAGTCTTTTTAATATACCCAATTCGGTCAAAGGCTGGCTTGAAAAATCTATTCTTTTCCAATTTGATATTCATATCTTGCTGGATAAGAGATTCTTGAATTTTATTCACCTTGTCATGAGTTATTGAGTGTTGACCTTGATGGTGCCTAGTACTCATTGCAGTAACTCTCAGCTGTGCCTTGAAATCATCATTTATCAGCATTTCATCAGCTTTGGCCATGTGCTCAGCAAGAATTTTTACAGTAGGAACAAAACTAACTGTGTTCCATTCCTTAGTCCACTCATTTCCTCTAGGAGTTTCACTCCAAGGTACTGGTGCATCCTCTCTAACAAACTTCGTGATCAAATCAGCTTTACATGGAGCTTGTTGAGGTGCATGTCCTGATGGACCAGCTGCATCAGCATCTACATTTGTAGCAGCTTCACCAGTAAGTTCAGCATTATCAGCATCAGAACTTACAGAGCCTGCAGTATCAGCATCTTCTGATAGAATAACAGTATGTGAGGCTGTAGAGGCTTCAACATCATTCTCTAAATTCTGATCTGCCACTAAGTTCTGATCAATATCGAAATTTTGATGCCCACCTAAAATATGATTTTCATCTTCTAGATTCAGAACTGGTGTGGATGGAATATCTTCAATGAAATCAGCATCTAGAATTGGTGTTGTTGGTGGAGTGAGATGAGTTGGTGGAGCTTCCAAGTACAGAACCTCAGGCACAATCAAGTTATGAATATCAATTTCAGCACTTGTACCCGGGTCTTCAACATTATACTGAATTAATGATAGGAGACACATGAGGTGTAGATACTTGCTCTGGAATATCCTCTTGCTCTTGAATATGAGGCTTTTGAGCTTGAGTAAAGTCTGATTCAGCTGTGGGAAGTAATTCAATTACTATAGGTTCTGATGGGATTAGAGATTCCTGACCCCCTTCCTTAGCTACTTCTTCCAGAATTTCTTCAGAGTGTGATGATACACTTACAGACCTCCCGGCTCTTTGCTTTTTAGTCTCTTTGCAGAATTGGAGACTTTGGGAGCTTTATCATCAGAATTTAGCTTTCTAAGCCTTTTGAGGGGCCTAGAACTCCCAGTTTCAATATCTTTCTGAGTAGAGATCTTCTCAGCTTCTACAACAACAAGTTCTGATATTGGAACCTGTTCCTTAGTATCTGACTCATCTCTCAGAACTATTCTCCTTCTCTTCTGTTGAGTCTGAGGTACTATCTTAGTCCTCTTGGGTTTGGAAGATGAAGGCTTCACTGGATGTGCTGAAGGTTGAGGTTGAGATGACTGTGTTGGTTTGTAATATGTCCTAATGGAGGGTTGAGTTGGTTGAGGTTGAGAAGTTTGAGGTTGGTGAGAGATGGTATGTTCTGATGGCTGTTGAGTTGGTTGTGATGTGTTGGTGGGTTGAACATCAGGGTAAACATATGTGTATATTTGTGGATTAGCATTTACCAAGATCTGTTTTACCGACTGAGGAATCTATAAGGGTCTCTGCACTTGTTTCTTATTGTCAGCATTTAACAAGTCATTAAAAGCCCTTTTTGCAAGCTTAAAGGGTGGAATTAAATCACTGGTAGGTTGGGGTTCATTAGCACAACAGAAAGTATATATAAGCTGACATAATCTAGCAAAGTATACTGCATTCCTATCCTCTGTCATCCTATCCCCTATGAAACCTAGCACAGCACTTGCAAAATCAAAATGAGTTTGATGAATAAGGGCATACCCGATTTGCTGACTCATGATGGGAATGGCATCAAAGTTGGAGCATTTATTGGCGAATGTCTTAGTGATACAATCAAAGAAAAAGCTCCATTCCTTTCTGACATTTGATCTTTTCAGTTGACCCAACTTTCCCAAACTTTTCTCATAGCCTAAACTGGCCATAAGCTGCTATAAAATAGGATCCTCCACTATTGAGAATGTACAACCTTCAGGTAAGTGGAGAGCTTTACCAACTGCTCCAGGAGTAACAACATGCTCAACATCATTTGCTTTAAATACGATGCTTGGAGTCCTATGAGCACCACCATTATCAAAAAGCCCAGTTCGCCAAAATGTCAGCACTTTTTTGCTTGAAATAGTTTGAGGTTGGGTCAAAGCATACCCAATCTCACTATTGGCTAATAAATCTTGCACAAAGTGCAGATCTGATGGAGCTTCAACCTTATTCAAGATTGCAGCATAGTTATTTGGTACAAACTTGGCTCCATCAACAATTAAATCCTTGGGCGCCATCAGAAATAAGTGAGAAGTTAGAGTGCTTGTAAGGTGTTTGAGAAAATGTCTGTAAAGAAAACCGTCAGAAAGTATGAGAGAGAATAAGAAAAGAGAGAGAGTGAGTAGAATAAAAATGAAAATCAAAGATTTGAAAATCTTTTATCTCTTTTACATAGACACCCCACGTGACAGCAGTTAATGAGAAGTGGAACAGACCTTTACACCTATCAGGCATGCAGTAGTTAAGGCAAAAGTTAATGGGCACGGTAAATAAGTAATAATTACATTGCACGTTCAATTTTAAAAAAATTGTCCCACTAAACAAATGATTATTACTGCTTTATCTCACATAAACCAATATTGTGAGAAAATATAACCGTTCAAGTAATGACCAAAAATAAATCAAGTAAATAAATACTGCCACGTCAGCATCAGAACTTGATTATTATCAGAATTTAAAAGTCATCAGAATATGGCTTCTTAAATTGAAAAGTGGATGTTTATTCATGTAAATCTTCACACAAATACTGATATGGGTACATCAGAACTTAATCATCAGAACTTCCATCAGAATTTGTCCTCAAAATTTATGCAACTGACACTTAGACTGTTCATCTAAAACTACATTTATCACCACAGTAATTTTCATCATTCATATGTAGTGTATGTCTGTGCAATAAGCTAAATATCAGACAAAGAGTAAAGTCTGATTCACTTCAGTACATCTTAGAAATAAGGCATAACTAAGAACTTTTCTCAAAATATATCATTATTCTGAAGCCTACTATAGAATGAGTTCATGCATGAGTCCACCTCATCTGATTTGTGCTCATTTTATGCATCTTTTGAAATTCCTTTTTACAGTGGCTTCTCAGTGTAAGTGAGTCACGACTGCTTATCAGAATTTATGATGTTATCAGAGTATTTCTCCATTAATCAGAGAATGTGAAAAGTCACCAAGAAGATTTTATTTTGCTTTTCTAATGCATATTACTTAATACCAGCAATGCACTTGGGTCTTCCCTTCCACATTTTTACTCTAGATCTCAAAGGAGTACCTGATATTTATTTCTTTTCTTTTTCTTTTTCTTTTGATAAGTGAGGTTTATCAGCACTTAGTACATCCATAAGATTTATCAACATCAGAACTTAACAGATAAGAAGCACTATTCTAGTTTTTGACTTAGTAATAAGATACACAAAGTAAACATAACTAAGCTCAGTATCATAATTTGCTAGTGTTAAAAGATTTCCACATAAACAATTACTTCATACATGGGATCATTAGTATGTTAAAGACTACTAGGTCAGCATCTAACACAGTTATCCTCATTGGATTGAATAGTCACATAAATATTCATATCACTATCAGAGTTTAGAAATTCACATCAGACAACAATCAGCACTTAGAAAATTTCAAATTAAGCACAGAATACCCAAAGATAGTAATATCTATAAATACTGATCATAAAGTCTGATGTATCAGAACATAAACTAAGAAGATTTAGAGAAAGAACCTGAAATCATTCCAAGTTCATTTACCAATCTTATAAAAGTAGCTTCATATAGTGGTTTTGTGAAGATATCTGCTAGTTGTTGATCTGTTGGAACAAAATGCAATTCCACTGTGTGACGGCCTCAACCCCGGGGTCAGGGGCTGACGTCACCAAAAATATGATAAACTACAACATAAAATACTAAATAAAATTTATTATAACACACGAAAAATGGGAGGAGAAACAGAAATAGAGAGGGGAGGAGGAAAAGGGAAGACAGAGGAGGAAGAGAGAGTGTGGAGGAGAGATAAGGCAAGGGAGAGAGATTACGAGAGAGAGAGATAACGAGAGACAGAGAGACAGTAGAGAATAGAGAGACTAAGAAATTGATTTTAGAAATTCAGTTGCTAACCCTGCTGTTTACACGTATCAATTCAACCTTCTAAATGCAATACACGTGTCCTTGTATCTTTTCTGTAAAATTTCTGGTTCGTTTTTGTTAGTTTGATGAACCAACTGCGTTTTAAAATTTATCGAAAAATTAAAATTTTTAATACCAAAATCCTCGAAATATTCGAGAGTTAATAAAATAAAATTTTTATAATTTTTAAAGCACTTTACAAACACAACTTATACCCGCATTTAACAAATAAACAAAACAACGCGCGAGTAAGATTACTCCCGAAAATTACCAAAATAATTTTAAAATTCTCAGAATATTGTAAACATAATAAAATATGAGTTTCATAATTTTTGAAGAATTCTAGAATTAAATATGGATTTTACAGTTAAATGAATTCAGAAAATCATTTAAGAATAAATAATTAGCAGAATATTAATTTGTAGATTTTATAAAATCCCATAAATAATTAGTAAGATTATAAAATCATAAAAATAATTTTAGAGACAACCCAAATAATTTTGAAAATAGGATTGTCATAAAATCACTTTTTAGAAGCGAAACAAAAATAAAGTGGTGCAACAATTAATCATAAGAACACACCACACAATCCAGCAAGCACATATAAACAATAATAAATAAAACACAGGGACCATAATTAATATAAACTTCTTTATTAATTATCTACGTGATAATTACATATTTAAATATTACAGAAATATACGAGTCGTTATACACTGTACATTCCATTACATGCTCCCTTATGAAATGGTACCTAATGCTGATGTGCTTTGTCATTGAGTACTGAACTGGATTACCTGTCATAGCAATAGCACTTTGATTATCACAGTGAATATGGATTTTAGAATATGTTAACCCATAATCCAGTAAATGATTCTTCATCCAAAGAATTTGTGCACAACAGCTTCCTGCAGCAATGCACTCTGCTTCTGCAGTTGATGTGGAAATTGACTTTTGTTTCTTGCTAAACCAAGAAACCAATCTGCCTCCAAGAAATTGGCAGCTTCCACTTGTGCTTTTCCTGTCAATTTTGCATCCTGCAAAATCTGCATCTGAGTAACCTATTAGCTTATAGTCTGATTCTCTAGGATACCACAATCCTAGATCAGCTATACCCTTAAGGTACTTGAAAATTCTTTTTACAGCTGTTAAGTGAGGTTCTCTTGGATCTACTTGAAATCTTGCACAAAGACAGGTAGCATACATGATATCATGTCTACTTGCAGTTAGATAGAGTAGTGAGCCAATCATACCTCTGTAATCAGTAATATCTACTGATGTACCAGTATCCTTATCCAATTTTGTTGTAGTGGCCATAGGAGTGGATGCACTTGAACAATCTTGCATTCCAAACTTCTTCAACAAATTTCTGGTGTACTTAGATTGACAAATAAAAGTTCCTTCTTCATTCTGCTTGACTTGAAAGCCCAGAAAATAGCTAAGTTCTCCCATCATACTCATTTGATATCTTGACTGCATTAGCTTGGCAAACCTTTTACAAAGTCTGTCATTTGTAGAACCAAAAATGATATCATCAACATATATCTGCACCAAAAGTAAGTCCTTTCCATAGTTGAGATATAATAAAGTTTTGTCAATAGTCCCTCTGTTAAATCCACTTTCCAGAAGAAACTGAGTTAATGTCTCATACCATGCTCTTGGAGCTTGCTTAAGGCCATAAAGTGCTTTATCAAGTCTGTAGACATGATTAGGAAATTTACCATCTCCATAACTTAAGCCCTCTTTCCAATTTCCACTACTTAATAAATTCTGAGTTGTTCTGCCAGAGTTAGTCCAAGTCCTGATAATCTCTCTTTCCTTTTCTAACTCAGTTTTTAGAGATTCATTCATTTTAAGCACTTCATCTCTAACATAGAAAGCATCATCTCTATCTTTCTGAGTTGATGGAACATAACTAACTCTTTTTCTAAATAATCATTCCTTTTTTTATAAGCAAGATTTTCATAAGTTAATCTTTTACATGTTAAAGTTTGATCTCTATAACTAATGAACACGGTTTTAAGATATCTTCTCAACTCAGTAATATCATCAGTATGAAAAGCATAAGTTGTTTGAGGTACCTTTAACTCAGCAGCTTCAGAACTGTTATCAGCATTTGCCATCAAGGCATAGTTCACCTCACTTTCAGAATCTGAAGTGTCTGTCCAGCTTTTCTTCTTTGTGACAGGAGCCTTGCCTTTGTCACTTTTTCCTTGCTTGTAATCAGGAGATATGTGGCCTTTCTCACCACAGTTGTAGCATTTGACATTTGAGTAATCTCCTCTGTCAGACTTTCCTCCTTTGCCTTCAGATTTTCTGAAACCTTTCTTATCAGAACTTGCACCTTTCCTGAAAAACTTCTTTCCCCTTCTGAATTTCCTATATGCAATATTTGTGATTCCTTTCACCATAAGAGCACACAACTTCATCATCTCTTCATCAGGGTCCATCTCATATAGACTTTCAGTTTCTGAATCCTCATCACTATCAGGACTTGATGACTCAGTATCAGACTTTGTGATGAGAGCCTTTCCTTTGCCTTTCTTTGAGACAGCCACTTTAGGGGATTCCTCCTCAGCCTTGAGAGCAAATGTCCTTGACTTTCTCCCAGGCCTCTTTCTTCTTTGATCCATCTCAAGTTCATGAGTCTTGAGCATACTCTAAATTTCATCAAGAGTAGTTTCATCAAGAGCATAGTTGTCTCTTATAGTTGTGGCCTTCAAATTCCAACTTTCAGGAAGAGCTAAAAGGAATTTGAGATTAGTATCTTCAAAATCATATTCCTTATCCACCAGTGACAGATCATTCAAGAGTATGACAAATCTATCATATAAACCAGTTAATGATTCATCAGGTTTTGAGTCAAAGTGCTCATACTCTTGAGTGAGTATAGTCCTCATGTTCTTCTTAATTGAATCAGTTCCATGGCATCTTGTCTCCAAGGCATCCCATATCTCCTTTGCAGTCTTGCAGTTAATTACCCTATTTGACATGACATTATCAATGGCACTGTGCAGCAAATGTCGTACCTTTGCATCCTTTGCAATAGATGAGATATCTTCAGCTGTATATTCACTTTTCTCCTTTGGTACAGTCTGTGCTGGCTGATCTGCAACTACAATAGAGAGCATGGTTGGCTTATGTGGTCCTTCATTAATTCTATCAAGGTATTCTAGATCTGTAGCTTCCAGAAACATAGACGTCCTCACCTTCCATATGGGATACTCAGAAGGTTTCAGTATGGGAACCCTAATAGTCTCATATCGATTATGAATTTGAGGCTTAGGAGTTTCTTCAGTTTTGATGGGCTTGGTTGGAATTTGTGCTTCTTCAGACATGATTGTTTTTGGATCTTTATTGTATGTATGTTAACAGATTGCTCTGATACCACTTGTTAGGTCACACACACTGTAGAAGGGGGTTGAATACAGTGTTTACTACAATCAAATCGAATATAAGAACTCAAGTAACAGAACACAGATTTTATTCAACACAATAAACTCTGTTACAAAGAACTGTTCTCTCTCAGTGATGAACAAATTATCACGAGAGCTGCTAGGGTTACAATAAATAATAAACTCGATTAAGATAACACATATAGTGTAAACCCTATGTCTATGTTTATATACTACACAGTTACAAGATAATCTTCTAATTGATATCGAATATGATTCTGCTTCCTAATATATATCAATCAGTTATCTTTTCTTCCAAGTATTCTATTCTTCATAGAATTCTTCTCCATGCATATCTCTTCTTATGTTTATTTTGATCTTCTTTCCTTTCAATCAGCCACCTTCCTTATCTGAAAGCCTCCTTAAGTCCTGATATTATCTCCTGATAAATATCTCCTGATAACTTAAGTTCTGACAACTTAAGTTCTGATATCTTAAGTCCAGACTTCAGTATAAGTACTGATTTCCAGTTAAGTGCTGATTTGTCCTGTTAAGTAAGATCTGAAAACTAAACACAAATCATATTAGACATGACATCACAAATATATTTAACAAGAGAATTCATGGATCAAGTTGGATGTTCGTCTTCTAGGAGTCAACTTCCATCTGCAAGAAAATGGTCTAAGTCACACACACCTGACTTAATCATTAGAAACCCTGATAGTGGTGTAAGAACAAGAAAAGCCACTCAGAATGAATATCTCTACCATTCTTTTCTATCTCAAACTGAACCTAAGAAGGTTGAAGAAGCTCTGCAAGATGCTGACTGGGTCACATAAATGCAAGAGGAACTCAATGAATTTGAAAGGAACAAAGTCTGGAATCTTGTGCCAAGACCAATAAATAGATCTATAGTTGGCACAAAGTGGGTGTTCAGAAACAAAACTGACAGTGAGGGCATTATTACAAGGAATAAAGCAAGACTGGTTGCAAAGGGTTACTCAAAACACGAAGGCATTGATTATGATGAGATATTTGCTCCAGTTACAAGGTTAGAGGCAATAAGAATCTTTCTTGCCTATGCTGGTCATAAGAAGTTTAAGGTGTTCCAAATGAATGTGAAGAGTGCATTTCTAAATAGAGAACTGGAAGAGGAAGTTTATGTTGAACAACCTCCAAGGTTCATTGATCCGAAGTATCCAGATCATGTTTACTTATTGGATAAAGCACTCTATGGACTGAAGCAAGCTCCAAGGGCCTAGTATGAAATACTTGCTCTACAAATACCATGATAAGGACTTGTTATTAGTATAGATATATGTTGATGATATCATTTTTGGTTTTACTAATGATAAACTCTGTGAGAGGTTTGTAAAGCTAATGCAGTCCAGGTATCAAATGAGTATGATGGGAGAATTGAGTTATTTTCTGGGGTTACAAGTTAAACAGACTAATGAAGGAATCTTCATAAATCAATCCAAATACACCAGGAATTTCCTCAAAAGATTTGGAATGCAAGATTGCTCAACTACATCAACTCTCATGGCCACTATAACCAAGGTAGATTTAAATACTGGTTCTTCAGTAGATATAACAAAATACAAAGGTATGATTGGCTCACTCTTATATCTGACTGCTAGTAACCCTGATATCATGTATTCTACCTGTCTCTATGCATGGTTTCAAGCTTACCCTAGAGAACCTCATCTATTAGCCGTGAAAAGAATTTTTAAGTATCTTAAATGCACCATGAATCCGGGATTATGGTATCCTAGAGATTCAGACTTAAAGCTAATTGGATATTCAGATGCTGATTTTGCAGGATGCAAAATAGATAGGAAAAGCACTTCTGGAAGCTTTCAATTCCTTGGTGGCATATTGGTTTCTTGTTATAGAAAGAAACATTGTTGTAGGAAGCTGTTGTGCTCAGATTCTATGGATGAAGAATCAGCTGCTGGATTATGGGTTAGACTATTCTTCTATTCCTATATATTGTGATAATCAAAGTGTTATTGCAATGATAGGAAATCCAGTGCAACATTCAATGACTAAGCACATCAGTATCAGATACCATTTTATAAGGGAACATGTCCAAGCTCTCTGTGAAGCCACATTCACAAGATTGGTGAAGGAATTGGGAATGATATCAGGAAAATTCTCAAACTCTGATAATTTAGTCTGCTAATATTATTGAAGCATGGTATCTTATTATGTGTCAGTACTTTCTAGATACTGATTATTGTGCTATATGTTTGATGCCATGATAACTTGCAAATTGTGCTAAATTATCTTATGTGAAAATTGCATGTTGAACTACTGATTATTCTTATACACTCTGTTATTAGTTAAACTTGCTTTGACTAATAGTTTATGTAAGTAGTTGATAAATCCTAATAGTAGTAGTTAAAATACTGATAATGGTCAAACCATGATGGACTGTTATACTTTATTGATTATTTTGAATTTATTCAAAATAAATTATTTAACAGTGTTTTTAATTAATCAGTGAGTGAGTGGAATATCTTTCAATTGCTTAAATGGGTTAGCTACTGATGCAAGTATCTTTTAATATTTGAGTATTTACATTGGAAATAGGAATCTGAAGAGAGAGATTACTTTTTGTTTACCTAGATACGCGTAATCGTGTATTTGTATTATGAATAATTATTACATGGTTAATCAAAGAGTCTCTTCAGTTTCTACCTTCTCTTCTATAAAATAACCCTTCACTCGCAAAACTTCTCACTGCCTGTTTCATACTCAACTCATCATATTCTCAACACTCTATTCATAACCTTTCTCATCAAAAATGGTTCAACCTCAGTTCTACACACGTAGCGGTGGATGCTATCTACCTATTTTTAATCCTAGTGATGAAAAGATAGACTTTGATCCATATGGACTTAAGGTCCGTATTGGTGGCGAAGTCTACCACCCAACTGAAGTTCCAACTTCATTCTACGATCATCTCTCTCGGGATGATCAGCTGGAACTACACTTCTTCACTGGAGAAGTTCTTCTTCAAGATACCTTCATGCCTTCATACCTTCGTGCTGAGCTGGCAGAACGTGCTCGTTAAGCAGTTCTTGAGTTGTAAGAGAATATCATCTCTCTTGTATGTACAATTATTAGGATCTATCATCGCAGGGCGATGAAGGCGGAGCAAGCAGCAAAGAAGCAGAAGAAGTTTGAATAGTTAGATTTTATTAGGATTTTATGCTTAAAATTCTATGAAATCTTATACTCTGTTTCTTCATAATTAATGAAAATCTCTAAGCTTCTTTGCTATCTAAGTGATTACTTTTTTTACTTTCTTATGTGTGTGCTTGAATGTTTTTAAATGTTAAATCCAAATCAATAGTGCATGCTAAACTTCATATATTTTTAATATTGCACGTGAATAAACTAATCTCTGTTTAAGTTCATGTGACTACTTCAGTACATATTAAGCACTACAGGAAGTAACTGTTGTTAAAGAAGAATTTATGGAAGATTTAATTCTTAGTCAATGAGGATTATTATCTTTGAGTGTACTTAACTATCCAAACATGTCTTTTCAAGACATACTTTTGAGACTTTCTTTTTCTTTTCAAGAAAGTTGTTGACACTCAATTCTTAATGTTATATATCTTACATCTTATATTTCTTCTCACAACTGAAACACTTGAATTCTTTTCTTAAATGTTGCCAAAAATCAAGTGACATAATTCTTGAATTATGCTTCACCACTCAGAAACAACATTTAGTTGATTAGAGACTACTTGTTGAGGTAGATCTTAATGATACTAACAGAGACACAGAGGTTTCATCAGTTTTTACTGAAGACTCTGTGATAGCTTTCAATAAACACATTTCAAGTGTTAGTTCTTTTCACGAACAAGGTTTGAGATCATGGTACATGACAGTAACCTGATCAAATCCTCTCTAATTCAAATAGAGGTTCTCATTATTGATG
Source organism: Apium graveolens (assembly GCF_009905375.1). Taxonomy (NCBI): domain Eukaryota; kingdom Viridiplantae; phylum Streptophyta; class Magnoliopsida; order Apiales; family Apiaceae; genus Apium; species Apium graveolens. The sequence goes on along the minus strand of NC_133654.1, from coordinate 151,950,873 downwards.
AACAATAATTGTCATAACCACAGTATCTACTGTGAGCCTAATTGTTGATTCACATGGTATAAATACTGATGTTACTTTATTAGCATTTATTTTAAATACTGATTTAGTTCATTCAGCATTTATTATATATTTTTGATGATATAAATCATATTGACAGGATTACTTCTAGACCTTATTTATGGACTACCTCTAGTTGTATGATCACAGATCACCCTTCCTTAGCCACCTCTTATTTCTGTAGAACAATATTTCTGATGTGAGATGTGTGAAAAGAATGAGAGAAAAACAGAATTTGATGAGAGGCGGGATCCTTTCTAGCAAGAGGAGCGGTAAATGAGAGATAGGATTTAGTTATCCTTGTGAGGAAGCTCTGACTGTTAAAAGTCATGAGATGTGTGGCGTGAGGAGTAGTGAGACTACTCTAAAAGACTAGAGAGATTAAGTTTTATTTGCTATATGTTTGCAGGTGCTCAGAGTACTAAAGGAATAGATGCTAAACAACACACTGTTGAATCTCACGAAAACTCTGATGTACCATAGGCTATTAATCTCCCTGCAAGTCTAAGTACTGATACTTTCTTGAAGTCCATACATTCTACTATTCCACCACGTGAGATAATCCATGTTTTTATTGAAAAATAGTCCATTTACTCTACTTTTCCATTACCTGAGCAAATCCTTGTTGTTGTTAAAGATGTAGTAGCAGAACAGTCCATTCATAAAGTTTAATCCATTTCAGAACCACCACAGCATTTTACGGGAACTGAGCTCCTGGAAGTTAACCTTGAAGCTCCACTTCATTTATCTACAATACTTAAAGATGTGGAGTTAACTGCTGAAGGTGTAAAACTTTGGAGATTACTGGATCATATACTACACCATTTTCTCATTCTATTCTATATGCTGAAGCCGATGATAAAGTTCAGCAATTAGTGCAAGATCTAGCTGCTATTGAAGAATCTAATGATGGTAAAGAAACTCATATATCTAATTCTATTTTAGATCTTGAGGATGATCTTTTCTTTCCTGAAGATATTCTTGTGCACGTGAGACAACATAAAATGAAAGAGTTAGATGCTAAGAAGAAGCAAGATTATTCTGATAATTTCTGGAATGCTCATTGGAAAGATGATACATATCATATTTCCAGAACACAAGTTGTTGCACATCTGGAAACAGCAGAACAGAATATTATAAATCCTGATGTGCTAAATCATCTGAAAGCATCATCTTTAGTTGTCATATCCTTACACACAGCTCATGAAGCAACAACTACTCAAATCAATCATATCAAAGAATCATTAATTGCTTCAAAGCTGCTTACTTATCAGGGAATTCAGAAACAAATTTTACCAATAGTTTCTAGATAAACTGCAATTGAAGCCAATCAAGCTAGATTGAAATCTAATCAAGCTCAAATTTTTGATCAACTTACAGATGTACAAAATTCAATGGAGCTAATTCTCTCTCTACTGCTTGGTGATGATGCCAAAAAGGGGGGGGGGAATTGTTAAATCTAAATGCAAGCAGCTGACATTGAAAGTACTAATGATGAAAATCCCGCTGGAGGTAATAAGGGGGAACAAAAGGAAAGTAAAAGGAGAAGAGGTGAAGAACTAGTTGGAGTTAGTGGTTCATCAAAAGCAATCACTAGATTTCAGTCTAGACACGGAGGAGAAAGTAAGAGGAATTAAAGAAGAGCTGAATATTTGTCTGTGACTACTAAAATGCAACAATCATCATAAGTCACAATTGTTGCTGATGAAGACCAATGTATTCTGGAGTGAGAAGCTGGTGTTGAAGCAAGTCAATATCTTCAAACGTTTAAAGTTAAAGGAAGAAAGACAACTCTTTTCTACAAGGATCCAAAGGTTCAATTATTTGACTCTGAGGTGAGTAGAAGAATATTTACAAAAGAAAATCCTGGAGTTGATCTTGAACAGCTAAGGAAAATGGAGGAAGACTTTAAAAATTCTATACAGACAGCAAATGTGGCACCCCAAAATCCGGGGTCAAGGATCTAGGAGGCCACGCCATCTTGAACACTATATAAAACTTACCTCGTATCACAATATATAAATACTCACACTTTTACGACCCCACACTTATCATACACACGCACACACACACACACACACACTTATAGGTTATTGTCTTGTAAATGAACCATTCATTACTAGAGTAAATCAATCCACATAATGATAATTATTACAACCCAAAAGTAATTAAGTCTTATCGGGGAAATAACCTTTAAGTAAGGCTAGTCCATCGGCCAAATATTTGCTTCTTATTCATTATCTTATATAAGTCATACTTGAAAATAAGTCAGACTAAAAATAACTGAAAACCAATCCAGCTTATTCGGTCTACTGTGGTACAACACCAAACATCCTACGGAACAGCTGGCTGTTTCCTACCCATTTCCAGGCTGTGAGTTTCATGATAGGCATCTTGATTCACTGTTGTGTTGTGTCAATTTAAGAAAACAAGTGTGAGCTATAATGCCCAGCATAATAATGTACAGTATGAAATGACTGTATGATAAACTTAAGTAAAACGTCATATATGATAATTAAGTTTTATTCAAAAATAGTTTTCCTTGGTGATACACACCTTCTTTTGAAAAAAATTCTTTAATTGATTTATTATCTTGCGAATACCTTAATGGTAAACCCAACACCTAGGCTTGAGTTACGGTATTGCATCACAATTACAATTGGAAGAATAGGTCATTCACTGGAGCCACCGCATACGATGCTAAGTAGTACTACGGAAATAGTAACCTTTTCTACTAGTATACGGACGATTCCCTTTTTATTATTGGTTATCACCCTGGCCGCATTCGGTCCTTTTCTGTGTCCATCCCTCTCAGGTACACACTTCGCGTCTATCCCTCTCAAGACACGATTTTGCATCCATCCCTCTCAGGTACGCATAATCCACATGTTCATCAGTATATAAGATACCTTCATACTGAGAGGGATCCCCATTCTTGGAGTCTATCCCTCCTTGTCCTTGTAAGGATCCCATCACATATCTGGAACTTATATTGTTCCCCAAGCATATTACTTGTTGATAGCTACACTTTGATCTGTACATATATATATGTACTTCCGAGAATTTTTGGAGGAAATACTAAGGATGTGAGTTGACCGTTGTCAACAGATTTATTAAATAAGGGGGAGTTTCTTTTGAAACTATAATCAAAATATTTAAAATAATTCGAGATAATATTCTCTGACGATCTGAAATTATTCGAATGATTATCTGAAAATCAGAAAGTATTTTAAATTAGGCTTTATAATTTTTAAATCATAACAAATTATTAGATAAATAATTATTAATTAAATATTAATCATTAAATAATTAAACCTCGAATGAGTTTCCTTTAAAAGAATATTTGAAATAATATTCCTCAACTAATTTATGTTTACGTAATTTAAAGTAATCTTTAATATTTAATCGGGTTTGAAATAAATAACCGTTGGAGAATACTTCTCCTATAATAAATGATTAGTTAAATAATGCTCATTATTCGCATAATAAAATATAGTTGAGGGAATACAATCTTTGGAAATCGTTTTAATAAAAGTTCGAGGTATTTTATATTTCGTAAGTGGACGTTGAGTCCCTTGAAACGTAACTACTATGGACTTTAATCATCCTATAAATATCACCGGAATGATTCCCGGGTTTTTATTTTAAAATCCCGATCGACTCCCGGTCTTATAATTATACGTCACACTTGTGGCGGAGTTAAGCATTTTACGACATATAAGTATCGTACAAGATCGCTATATTATGTGAAAACTCAATTACTAAGTATCATGGCAAGCATGCTATTTATGAAATGATAATAAAACAACCCTTTCACAATACAACGGTAAATGGAGTTGGGTTCGTAAACTTTCCTGGGTATCTCGAGGTGGAGGATGCTCTAGGGTCCGCTCGAAAATCTATAACCATAAACACAATCATTTCGTTAGGTCCCGTTCTAATTTACGGTGACTCGCACTCATATGCTACTTATTATGCACCCTCTCAACTTATTTTAACCTTATTATTTCTTTAAGTACTTATTCGTATTACGGTCGTTCCTTTTTCGAAGTACCTTAGGTCCGTTTTCATTTTTCATCGTCGGCTGCGCTTATGGATTCTACGGTTTTCTAATCGCACGGTCTTGGCTCCGATATTTTTATAAATTTCAAAAACCATTATTTTTTCTTGAAATTGTTATAGAAGTTAAGGAACTCTATTTAATACTCTCTGTAAAAATTTCATGATTTATGAACATTTTTAAGTCGATCCTTTTTATTTCCAAAGTTCGTAATTCGTAGCAGTTTTTGTCGCGTAAATCACTTTTAGTAAAACGGTCATAACTTTTGACCCGTAAATCGGAATCGAGCGATTCAAGCACCTAAAAGACCCTTATAACATTTTATATCATAATAAAGGGTTATTTTTCAAAAAACTACAGTTTATATCTTCGGAACTTCCTGCAGAAACTTAATGTTATTTTTGTTCATTTTAGCGGGATTACGATTACGATCCGAGTTTTGTTTACGCCTTAAATCTTTATACTACCACCAACAATCATCATATCATCATCACCACACTAACTCTTCTCAAGAACATAATATTATTTAGGCAACAATCATCAACCTTAAATCTACTTAACTAAACATCAAGATTACAACAATATATTCACCAAAACTAGGTTTACAACTATGTTCCAAAAGAGTCTTGAACTTAAACCTTAAATAAAGATGGATCAAAGATTTATACCTTTATTGAAAGCTTGAGATGTTTTCTTGATGATTTTGAAGTCTTGGGAGTGCTTGGTAGGGTTTTTGGAATCTAAATCAACCATTAAAATCAAGAAATCAAAGAAGAGTTACTATTCACACTATTCACTATCATCTTTCTTGAATTTATTTGACCCAATAAACCTTGATAAAATAAGCTTAAAAATTTATCTCACCTTAGTTTAGGATGTATGAAGCTTGAGAATTAATGGGGGAATTTTTCCATGACTAGAGCTTGAAGTTTTGAATTTGATTTCTCCTCTTTTTTTGTTAGGGCCGAATGGGAGGTTTTGGGAGAGAGGGAGAGAATTTTGTGAGCTTCTTGCTTGCTTCTTGAATAATACTTGTGCTATATGCTTGTATATTCTCTAGTATATAACCTAAACTAGATTTATGTTGGCAAATCTTATAACAAATCTTGCTAGCCTTTCTAGATTACAAGCTAAGCTAGTAGTTTTAGTTTTTAGCTTACTATTCTTTAGCCTTAGATGATCATTCCTATAACCTTAGCTTACTATTTGATAAAGTAACAATGGTTAATTTTATGCCATGGTTAGTTAGCGTGATATATTTATTTAATCGTTTACGCGTTTGTTTGGTCGCTTAATCCTTTTCGTAATAATTTCTCGTAAACGGTTCGCAGCATAAATCCTTTCATATTTATTCTTTATGTTTTGAATTATCATCCTTGGATATAATTCCATAGGGTTTTAAATTCGTAATTATGTTGTGATTCCCGTAATCCTCGATGATTCGTAAATATGGTCTTTTTCAAACTTCGTTTTCTTCGAAAACTAATAGCGTTTACATACACTCATTTGGCGCTTATAATCATGTTATCAACTCCGAAACTCATTTTCTCATCCACAACATAGTGGGGCTAAAACTTTTTCCCCGTCTGTCAGGGTTACTATTCATTAAACGGTTTTACAAAGTCTCAAAAATTCGAGTTATTACAGTCTTCCCCTCTAACAAGGATTCCGTCCCAGAATCAATTAGAAAATAGGTGGGGATATCTATTCCTCATCGCGTCTTCTAGCTCCCAAGTTGACTCTTCAATATTTTTATTTCTCCATAAGATTCTAACCAGCTTCACAGTATTGTTCCTTAGCACTTGTTCTTTTTGGTCTATTACCTTTATTGGCTGCTCAACGTAGGTCAGGTCTGGTTGTAAATCTACCTGCTCATATTCTATCATATGTCGCGTATCCGCATGGTACTTTCTTAACTTTGACACATGGAACACGTTGTGCACCTGTTGCAGATTAAGAGGTAAGGCGAGCTCGTAAGCTAGAGGTCCTATTCTCCTCAAAATCTCAAAGGGTCCTATAAATCTGGGACTCAGCTTCCCTTTCTTCCCAAATCTCATCACTCCTTTCCATGGAGATACCTTCAATAGCACTGAATCCCCTACCTCATATTCTCCATCTTTCCTGGTCTGGTCGGCATACTTCTTTTGTCTATCTTGAGCTGCTACCAGTCTCTTCCTAATGAGTCCCACCATCTCTTGGGTTTGCAGGACTAACTTGGGTCCTATTATCTTGTGTTCTCCAACTTCATCCTAATATAGGGAAGAACGGCATCTCCTTCCGTAAAGAGCTTCATACAGAGGCATTCCATGCTAGCGTGATAGCTATTGTTGTAGGCAAATTCGATCAGGGGTAAGTGGTCATTCCAATTCCCTTTAAAGTTGATGGCACACACTCGCAACATATCTTCTAGGGTATGAATAGTCCTTTCGCTTTGCCCATCAGTTTGGGGGTGGTAAGCGGTACTCATATTCAGTCTAGTACCTACACACTCCTGGAAGCTTCTCCAAAATAGGAAATTAAACCTTGGGTCTCGATCTGACACTATGGCAACAGGCACATCGTGTCTCACTATAATTTCCTTCAAGTAGATATCCACCAGCTTGTCTACGGTGTACCTTTCGTTGATTGGTAGGAAGTGCACGGACTTGATCAGTCTATCTATGATAACCCATATGACATCATGATTGTTTTTCGTTCCTGGTAAGCCTGTCACAAAATCCATGGCTATATGCCCCCATTTTCATTCCGGAATTTCCAGGGGCTGTAATAGTCCACTCGGTCGCTGATGTTCAGCCTTCACTCTCTGGCATGTCAAGCACTTGATGATCCACTCTGCTACTTCTCTTTTCATGTTCGGCCACCAATAATATTTCTTAAGGTCACGGTATATTTTCGTACTTCCTGGGTGGATTGAATATCTAGAGTTGTGCCCTTCGTGCAACAACTCATCCTTTAACTCTTGCATATTTGAAATCCAAATTCGGGATGCATACCTCATAATCCCTTTCTCGTCCTTCTCGAATCTGACTTCCTCACCGGTCAATGTTCCTCTTTCTTCACTCATTTTCTTTTCCTGACACACTCGTACCTTTTCAGTCAGTTCAGGTACATGTTTAATCTCAAATAATCCTTATGTTCCTTTACCAGTTATTCTCACGTCAATTTCCATCTTCTCAAATTCCTTAACTAACTCCTCAGATGTCATTATTATTTTGAGTCTTTCCTTCCTACTGAGGGCGTCAGCCACCACACTGGCTTTACCCGGATGATACAAAATTTCATAGTCGTAGTCCTTAATCAATTCTAACCACCTCCTTTGTATCATGTTTAGTTCTTTCTGTGTAAAAATATATTTGAGGCTCTTATGGTCTGTGTAAATCTCGCATTTCTCACCGTACAAGTAGTGTCTCTAAATTTTTAGGGCAAACACTGTGGCTTCTAACTTCTAACTCTAGATCGTGGGTTGGGTATCTGATCTCATACTCATTCAATTACCGAGAGGCATACACGATAACCTTCCCGTGCTGCATAGGCACACATCCTAGTCCTTTATGTAATGCGTCGCTGTATATCACAAACTCTCCCTTTCCATCGAGAAAAGTGAGTACTGGTGCTGACACCAGTCTCCTTTTCAGTTCCTGAAAGCTTTCCTCATATTTCTCTATCCATACAAACTTTTCCGTTTTCCGGGTAAGTCTAGTCAGTGGGCCGACTAACTTGGCAAAGTCTTGCACGAATCTCCGGTAATATCCTGCTAAACCGACAAAACTCCTAACCTCTGTTGGGGTAGTCGGTCTTTCTCAATTGGATACTGCCTCTATCTTGGCGGGGTCAACTAAAACTCCTTTGCTACTCACCACATGCCCTAACCAAAACTCGCATTTTGAGAACTTGGCATATAATTTCTCATTCCTCAAGATTTCTAAGAGTATCCTAAAATGTTCTACATGTTCTTGCTCTGTCTTTGAGTAGATTAGAATATCGTCTATAAAACTATCACACATATATCTAGGTACTTTTTGAACACTCTGTTCATCAAATCTATAAAAGTTGCGGGTGTATTGGTTAGTCCAAATGACATGACTAAGAACTTATAGTGTCCATGCCTAGTGCGAAAAGCAGTCTTTGATATATCCTCAGGTTTGATTTTCAACTGGTGATATCCTATCCTCAAATCTATTTTGGAAAAGTGCAAAGCACCCTTGAGTTGGTCGAATAGGTCATCAATCCTAGGGAGAGGGTACCTATTCTTGATAGTCAGCTTATTCAACTCCCGATAGTCTATGTATAATCTCATACTGCCATCCTTTTTCTTTACGAATAGTACTGGCGCTCCCCATGGTGATACACTGGGTCTTATCATTCCGTTATCTAATAACTCTTGCAGTTGAGAAGCTAGTTCCATCATCTCAACTAGGGCTAGCCTATAAGGGGCCTTGGACACTGGTGTCATCCCTAGTGCTAATTCTATAGCGAATTCTATTTCTCTATCGGGTGGAAATCCTGGTAAGTTCTCTGGAAACACATCCTTGCATTCATTCACTATGGGTATGTCCCGTATGTTGGGAACTTCCTTCTTAGTATCCATCACATAAGCCAAATAGGCCTCATTACCTTTCTTTAACAATCTCTTTGCCTGTATCATGGTCAGATATTTATGGGTCTGTCGTTGACCTCTAAATACTACTTCCTTTCTATTTTACACTCTTATCTTCACCCTCTTCCACTCACAATCTATTTACGCTCCATTACTGAATAACCAGTCTATTCCTAAGATTACATCAAATTATCCTAACGCAAATCGAATTAAGTCAACCTCGAAGACTTTCCCTTCTAATTTTAACTTGCATTTCGGGTGTACTTGATTTACAGGAATTATTTCTTTGTTTGCTATTTCCACTTGTAATATCTCATGTAAGGGTATGACGTTAAGTTTTAACTTTTTAGCAAAATCTTGAGATATAAATGACTTGGTCGCTCCAGAATCAAATAGGACATTTGCATGTTCGGAATTTAACAGAAGGGTACCTGCTATCACGTTAGTGTTCCGGACAGCAAACGGTCATGTTGAAGGTCCTAGCAGTTGGGGGCCGGTTGGATGCAGCTCTGCTCATCCCTGAGGCTGGGGGCTTCAATGTCGGGAAATCCTTCCTCATGTGCCCTACCTTCCCAAATTGGAAACACGTCATGTTGGGTTGGTTGCAGTTATTAACAGGGTGTCCGGTTTGGTCACACTTATAGCATTTCAGAGGGGCTCTCACCTAGCTGCACATTTTGAGGTGTCTTCTTCTATATATTTGACACTTCAGTACTGGGGTATGGGGTTGGCTATGAAGTGTTGCGCTAGATTGTCCGCCGCCCTGGCCAACACTCTCACTTGGGGCCTTTCTAAATCCGGGGCCTCTTGCAGGTTGGGACACCACTCCCCTGACGAACTTGCTTGGGAGGCTTCTGTTTCCGGTTCCTCCTCCTCCTCCTTGACTCCCTATCTTCCTTTTTCTTTTTTCCTTTTCCTTCAAACTTTGGTCACTGCCAGCTTCAACAATCGAGGCCTTTTGAACTAAGGTAGCGTACTCTGTCAGCTCTAGTACTGCCACTCGGTTCTGGATCCACTGTTTCAGACCAAGCTGAAACCTTCGTGCTTTCTTCTCTTCAGTATTCATAAACTCAGGCACAAATCATGATAATTCAGTAAACTTGGCCTCATATTCTGCCACAATCATCTTATCTTATTTCAATTCCAGAAACTTAATCTCCATCCGAGTTTCCATAAACCTAGGAAAATACTTGTCTAAGAACAATCGGGTAAATCTATCCCATGGAATCACAGCATCAGTCTCGAGGTTTCGTTTGAACTCCCACCAGTAATTAGCTTCTCCTTTCAGCATGTAAGAAGCGAAAATGGTCTTGTGTCATTCTTCCACACCTAGTATCTCGAAAGACTTTTCTATTTCCTTGAGCCAGGCTCGTGCCTCAACAGGGTCGGCAGATCCTAGAAACTCTGGGGGTTTGAGGGATTTGAACGCCCTGAAGGAAGTGGCCGTAGTCTGTTGGGCAACATGCGGCTGTGATGGAATGGGCTGTTGGTTCAGATTTGCCCTTAAAAGTTCCATAAACTCATTCATGGGGTTCCCTCCCTGATGGGTATCCTTAGCCTCTTCTTCTACATACTCTTCCTCATCATACTCATTATAGTCTAGGTCTTCTTCACTTTCCTCATTCACTATGTGGTCAGGTCCATTCCATTGTTGGTTAACAGATTCTGCAGGCTGTGCCATGGTTCCTCTTCCACGGGATGGCATCGCTCTGATAATGAAAGTTTTGTCAATATAGTTGCAAAAAAATTTATAATTGGTTTAATTTATTCGTAGGTAAGCATGTCATTTATTATCTAGCATGTTTTTAACAAGTGCAATATTATGGAAATCAATTTCCTAATAACTGCTAGATATATACGATAGGGTCTCCCAATTATATCTTGGGGACAAAACAACTATCTAAGTTCATACATGACCTGATTATAATACATTATCACTTGTCCTGAATACTGAAATGCAAATACATAAATCGGGTCCCCTGAAGGGCTAGGAACGCTATCTACTACTAGTTATCCTAACAAAATTGGTGATAAGTCACCCATCCCTTTACAAGGTCCATAAATAGTCACTCGTCCCTCAGTCACTGTCGCTGCGTGTGAGGTCTCACACCCTCCTCATCACTCCTTCCAACATCAGCTCTGTGTTAACTACCGGGATATATCCCCCTACCGCCATCATCCTCATCTGAACCCAGGTACGGAGCTCGAAGCAGCTGTCAACACCTAACATAGCTCTACAATGCGGGCAGATACCGCGGTGAGCTCAGCGTTAAGTTGAGCCACTATCTTGTCATATACAGCTACATGTATGGTCATTGGGGGTGGTAGAGGTGAGTCTGGGTCGCTAGAGGATATGTCATAAGCCTCATAGGTCTGTGCATCCATCCCATCCTCCTCGTCATCATCAGTATAGGGCAAAGGGCTCTGCATCCATGGGTGTGGTGTAGGAGAGCGAACAGTCGGGAGAGGGTACATCTCCATATCCCTCCAGCCTATGCCATCTCCCTGGGGCACCTCAATGTCATCAGCTATGGGGACATGAAGGTCAGTCTCCTCCCCTGAGGCATCCTCGGTAGGGTCATCATCCGAGTCATCAATGGGTGGGTCCTCCGGCTCAGGAGTAGGGTCATGCTCAGGGGCCATAATATCATCAACAGGGTCAACCTCCCCCATAGGCTCCACTGGTACCTAACACAATAGGCAAGGTGTTACTATCTTAGATTCGGAATTCCCTTGAGGGTAAAACTGTCAAGACTACCCATGTAGCCTGACGATGAAATCGACTTAGGCTCTAATTGATTATTTATTATTCTTATGTCTACATATTATATATACTATCTTTTCCAAGATTTGATAACCTAAGGCTCCGATGCCATTTCTGTGGCGCCCCAAAATCCGGGGTCAAGTATCTAGGAGGCCACGCCATCTTGAATACTATATAACACTTATCTTGTATCATAATATATAAATACTCACACTTTTATGACCCCACACTTATCACACACACTTTTAGGTTATTGTCTTGGAAACGAACCATTCATTACTAGAGTAAATCAATCCACAAAGTGATAATTATTACAATTCAAAAGTAATTAAGTCTTACCGGGGAAATAACCTTTAAGTAAGGCTAGTCTGTCGGCCAAATATTTGCTTCTTATTCATTATCTTACATAAGTCATACTTGTAAATAAGCCGGACTAAAAACAACTGAAAACCAATCCAACTTATTCGGTCTATCTCTGGTACATCACCAACCATACTACGGAACAGCTGGCCATTTCCTACCCGTTTCCTGGTTGTGAGTTTCATGATAGGCATCTTGACTCACTGTTGTGTTGTGTCAATTTAAGAAAATAAGTGTGAGCTATAATGCCCAGCATAATAATGTACACTATGAAATGACTGTATGATAAACTCAAGTAAAACGTCATATATGATAATTACGTTTTATTCAAAAATAGTTTTCCTTGGTGATACACACCTTCTTTTGAAAACAATTCTTTAATGGATTTATTATCCTGCGAATAACTTAATGGTAAACCCAGCACCTAGGTTTGGGTTATGGTATTGCATCACAATTCTAATTGAAAGAATATGACATTCACTGGAGCCACCACATACGATGATTAGTCGTACTACGGATATAGTAACCTTTTCTACTAGTAGATGGACAATTCCCTTTTTATTATTGGTTAACACCCTGGCCGTATTCGGGCCTTTTCTGTGTCCATCCCTCTCAGGTATACACTTCGCGTCTATCCCTCTCAAGACACGGTTTTGCGTCAATCCCTCTCAGGTACGCATACTCCACATGTTCATCAGTATATAAGATACCTTCTCATGTGGTAGTAAATTGGTAGTCTACCCCTCCTTGTCCATGTAAGAGTCCCATCATATATCTGGAACTTATATTGTTCCCCAAGCATATTGCTTGTTGTTAGGTACACTTAAATTTGTACGTATATATATGTACTTCCGAGAATTTTTGGAGGAAGTACTAAGGATGCGTGTTACCCGTTGTCAACAGATTTATTAAATAAGGGGGATTTTCTTTTGAAACTTTAATCAAAATATTTAAAATAAGTCGAGATAATATTCTCCGATGATCTGAAATTATTTGAATGATTTTCTGAAAATCAGAAAGTATTTTAAATTAGGCTTTATGATTTTTAAATCATAACAAATTATTAGATAAATAATTATTAATTAAATACTAATCGTCAAATAATTAAACCTCGAATGAGTTTACTTTAAAAGAATATTTGAAATAATATTCCTCAACTAATTTATGTTTACGTAATTTAAAATACCTCGAACTTTTATTAAAACGATTTGAAACGTAACTACTATGGACTTTAATCTACCTATAAATATCACCGGAATGATTCCCGGGTTTTTATTTTAAAATCCCGATCGACTCTCGTTCTTATAATTATACGTCACGCTTGTGGCGAAGTTAAACATTTTACGACATATACGTATCGTACAACATCGCTACATTATGTGAAAACTACATTACTAAGTATCATGGAAAACAAGGTATTTATGCAATGATAACAAAACAACCTTTCACAACACAACAGTAAATGAAGTTGGGTTCGTAAACTTTCCTGGGTATCTATAACCATAAACACAATCGTTTCGTTAGGTCCCGTTCTAATTTACGGCGACTCGTACTCATATGCTACTTATTATGCACCCTCTCAACTTATTTTACCCTTATTATTTCTTTAAGTACTTATTCGTATTACGGTCGCTTCCTTTTTCGAAGTACCTTAGGTCCGTTTTCATTTTCATTGTCGGCTGTGCTTATGAATTCTATATTTTTCTAATCGCGTGGTCTTGACTCCGATATTTTTATAAAATTGAAAAATAATTATTTTTGCTTAAAATTGTTATATAAGTTAAGGAACTCTATTTACTACTCTCTGTAAAAATTTCGTAATTTATGAATATTTTTAAGTCGATCCTTTTTATTTCCAAAATTTGTAATTCGTAGCAGTTTTTGTTGCGTAAATCACTTTTAGTAAAACGGTCATAACTTTTGATCCGTAAATCGGAATCAAGCGATTCAAGCACCTAAATGATCCTCATAAAATTTTCTATCATAATAAAGTGTTATTTTTGAATAAACTACAGTTTATATCTTCGGAACATTCTGCAGAAACTTAATGTTACATTTTGTTCGTTTTAGCGGGATTACGATTGCGATCCGAGTTTTGTTTACGCCTTAAATCTTTATACTACCGCCAAAAATCATCGTATCATCATCACCAAACTAACTCCTCTCAATAATATCATGTTCTTGAGGCAACAATCATCAACCTTAAATCTACTTTACTAAACATCAAGATTACAACAATACATTCACCAAAACTAGGTTTACAACTATGTTCCAAAAGAGTCTTGAACTTAAACCTTAAATAAATATGGGTCAAAGATTTATACCTTTATTGAAAATTTTAGATGTGTTCGTGATGATGGTGAAGTCTTGGGAGTGCTTGGTAGGGTTTTTGGAACCTAAATCAACCATTAAAATCAAGAAACCAAAGAAGAGTTACTATTCACACTATTCTCTATCATATTTCTTGAATTTATTTCACCCATCAAACCTTGATAAAATGAGGTTAAAAATTTATTTTACCTTATTTTAGGTTGTATGAAGCTTGAGAATTAATGGGGGAATTTTGACATGACTAGAGCTTGAAGTTTTGAATTTGATTTCTCCTCTTTTTTTGTTAGGGCCGAATGGGAGGTTTTGGGAGAGAGGGAGAGAATTTTGTGAGCTTCTTGCTTGCTTCTTGAATAATACATGTGCTATATGCATGTATATTCTCTAGTATATAACCTAAACTAGATTTATGTTGGCAAATCTTGGAATAAATCTTGCTAGCTTTTCTAGATTACAAGCTAAGCTAGTAGTTTTAGTCTTTAGCTTACTATTCTTTAGCCTTAGATGATCATTCCTATAACCTTAGCTTACTATTTGATAAAGTAACCATGATTACTTTTCTACCATGGTTAGTTAGCGTAATACATTTATTTAATCGTTTACGCATTTGTTCGGTCGCTTAATCATTTTCGTAATAATTTCTCGTAAATGTTTCGCGGCATAAATCCTTTCGTATTTATTCTTTATGTTTTAAAGTATTGTCCTTGGATATAATTCCGTAGGGTTTTAAATTCGTAATTATGTTGTGATTCCTATAATCCTCGATGATTTGTAAATATGGTCATTTTTCAAAGTTCGTTTTCTTCGAAAACTAATAGCGTTTACATACACTCATTTGGTGCGTATAATCATGTTATCAAATCCGAAACTCATTTTCTCATGCACAACATATTGTGGGCTAAAAAGTTTTTCCCGTCTGCCAGGGTTACTATTTATTAAACGTTTTTACAAAGTCTCAAAAATTCGAGTAATTACAGCAAATTCTTATATTTCTGTTATTTCTCAAGTACTTTATGAAGATGATCCTTCTAACAGACCAACCAGAGGTATAGTTATAAGGGAAATCAGTCATGCAGAAGATGAAAGATCTCTCAGATCACAAGTTAATGGAACTGCTGACAAGAAGCTTAAAGGAAAAGAGAAGATAGAAGAAAAGTCAGAGATTTCAAAGCCTAAAGCCTAAGCTGTTATAAAGAAGAAGTCAGTATCTAAGGAATCTATATCTCAAACTCTGATAGATCCAATCTAAACAGTAGTTCAAGCTCATGATACTGAAGAAAAATGTGAAGTAGAAGAAATCATCCAAGCTTGTCAAAGTAGGAATATTTCTTGAAGCATTCTGAGCTGATGAAGTGGATTTAACCTCTGACATAGCTCGAGTTAATGAAGCAGTTTAGGGTGAAGAGTTAAAGTCTGATATTCACTGAAACAAGATTGAATATGCATACTTGATTCCTGCATTTAGATAGTTTTGACATCATCAATTGAAACTTGTCTATATTTCCATAATGAACAAGTTGGGGGAGATTGCTAGGAGCAATTGATGATATCAAATAGAAACTATCAGAAGTTCACTTCAGAACTTATATATCAACGGTTGCTGATGACATCAACGGATGATGAGATATCAATGGATGATAGGATATCAACGAATGATGATTTCAACGGATGATCATGTCAACTGAATAATGAAATCAGTATTTGTCGCATCAGTTGATCTTCGATGAGGAAAAGTGGTGTGCATATATTATGTACTTGATGATTACATGAACAAAACACCTAAGTAGATTTTACTTGGTGAAATAATGTAGCACTCGACGGATAAGAATTATAGTCCCGATGGATAACTCATTATAGTCCCGACGGATGATGACTTATTATCCATCGAGTGAGTAGCTATGTAATAATGAGTCTGTAGCACATTTCTGCATACACCTTTGTATAGATTCTGTAGTAGCATATAAGTCATGATTGACTTTAACTAGATATGCAGAATAGGTTGATTAATTGTACATAAATGGTCTTGTAATTCTGCATAAATGAAATGAAGTCAAGTGCCAAAATAGCTACCGACGGATGATTGACAAAGCCATCGACGGATGATCAAATGGCTATCAACGGATGTTCAATATAACAGTCGATGGATAATCAATAAGCCATCAACGGATGATCATAAACTCGACAGATGATCATGTACTCAACGGATAAAGAATTCAAATATCAGTTGACAGTGACAACATAGTCACATGCGTCGAAGTGTATGCAAATGGAATGAGGAAGCCTATTAACTGGGTAATAGAGAACAAAGTAGCAAAGTATTAGACCCGATAGTTTTTATAATGATCCTGTCCTTTGAATTTGTAATCTTGGTAATATATAAATCAAGAAGTAGCAAATAGAAACAAATATTTGAGATACAAAAAGTGAGATACATTAGTAAGCAGAATTCATAACATTTCTCTGTACTCTCAGTAGTTCAATATTTGTAAGCAGCTGTGAGCATTCTTGCACACGGGGTTCTCTCGATATATAATATATATCTTTGGTGGAATCATTCAAATCCACCAGAAAGTTTTTAAAGACTCTTGTTTTTAATTACTTGTGTTTTGATTCACTTAAGTTTTATTCCGCATTGTGCTAATCAATACACTTCTATTTATATTTGAGTTAGAACATTTTATTTCAAGAAAAAGTTTCAAGAATTCCATTCAACCCCCCCTTCTGTAATTCTTGTTATATTGTTAAGGGACTAACAATTGGTATCAGAGCAAGCTCTTAACTTACAAAGAGTTTAAAGATCAAAACAATACAGCAAGATGAACAAGAAGGATGTTGGAGTCAAGATCACTTTTCTGGATAAAGATAATTACCATCATTGGAAGGTAAAGATGCATCTTCACATGCTTTCTCAAGATGAGGCCTATGTGGACTGCATAGAAAGAGGCCCTCATGTTCCAATGAGAGCTACAACAGGAAACGAGCCATCAGTTCCCAAGCCAAGGCATGAATGGTCTGATCCTGATATTGAACAAGTCAGGAAGGATAAAAAGGCCATGAATATTCTGTTTAATGGAGTTGATGGAGATATGTTTGACAACATTATCAACTGCAAAACTGCCAAGAAAGTCTCGGATACAATACAGATCATCTGTGATGGCACTGAGCAAGTTAGAGAAAACAAGATGCAACTCCTGATTCAGCAATATGAGCATGTTCATAATGAAGAAAGTGAGTCTCTCACTGACATCTTTAGTAGGTTTCAGAAACTACTAAATGCTCTAAAGTTACATAGAAGGGTCTATCAGACAAAAGACTCCAATCTGAAATTCCTTAGATCTCTTCCAAAGGAATGGAAACCAATGACAGTCTCATTAAGAAACTCACAGGATTATAAGGAGTTTACTTTGGAGAGACTGTATGGCATCCTGAAAACCTATGAGCTTGAAATAGAGCAGGATGAAATGATGGAGAGAGGAAAGAAGAAAGGAGGATCCATTGCACTAGTTGCTGAGTTGGAAAAGGAGAAGGAAGTGAAGATGGAAGCTGTTGAATCAACTTCAAGGGTCTGTGAGAACAAGGGCAAGGGGCTTGCAGTAGAAAGTGAAGATTCATTGAGCCAAGATGACATGGAGGACATTGATGAGCACCTAGCATTTCTTTCCAGGAGATTTTCCAAGCTCAAGTTCAAGAAGAACTTTGGAGCAGCCAAGCCAAATAGAAATATGGTGGATAAATCAAAATTCAAATATTTCAAATGTGGCTTGGTAGGACATTTTTCCAGTGAGTGTAGGAAGTCAGATTCCAGTAAGAAAAAGTTTGAGTCTGTGGATTATAAGCAAAAATACTTTGATCTACTCAAGCAAAAGGAAAAGGCTTTTATTACACAAGAAAATGACTGGTCAGCAGATGGTCTGGATGAAGATGAAGATGTCAGCTATGTCAATCTAGCCCTAATAGCCAAGTCTGATGAGACAGAAACAAGTTCCTCAAACAATCAGGTAATTACTACAAACCTTGCATATTTATCTAAAGCTGAGTGCAATGATGCCATTAATGACATGTCTACAGAGTTATATCATTTGCGTGTTACACTTAAGTCTCTTACTAAAGAAAATGCTAAAATCAAAGAAAACAATTTGTTTTTGAGTGAGAGGAATAATGTGCTTGAGTCTCAGTTTATTGATTTTGAGAAATTAAGAATTGAGTGTAAGATTGCTAAGGAGGAATTAACTGAGTCCTTGAAAAAGGAAGAAATTTTGAAGAAGCAGCTCGAACGTGAAGAAGAGGTAATTAAGGCATGGAAAACATCCAGGGATGTCCATGCTCAAATCACCAAAGTTGAAGGAATCGAGTCCTTCTGTGATGAAGCCTGGAAAAAGAACAAAGAGAAACTAGAACCTAATTTGGTAGATGGACTTCTAACAGATTTAGACTCGACGGATGATGAGGATCATCCGTCGGATAACAAAAAGTGTTATCCGTCGATTAATGAAAATCTTCATCCGTCGGTTGTGAGCAAGCCCATCAGTAAAACCAAACTAATTAAGCTGAATGAGAAGTATGGGTCTGTTTCCAAGAACTTTGTTTTAGGAGAGTCGAGTCAAGTTAAGAAAGGGAAAAAGGCTAATGTTGGTCACATGACTGTCAAACAGTTAAGTGACAGACTTGAAAAGATTGAGGTAAAAACAGAGACTAAAAGGAAAAACAATAGGAATGGTAAAGTAGGGATTAACAAACACAATAACTACACACCTGATAAATATGCTCCTAGAAAAATCTGTGTCAAGTGTGGTAGTGTAAATCATCTGTCTGTTAATTACAAATCTGCCATGCCTACTTCCATGTCTGTACAACCTCAATTTCCTATCATGAATGCCATGCCTCCCATTCCTGTTAATGTTATGTCTACACAGAACATGAATGCACAGTTTGCTAATATACCATTTGCACCTAATCCTTATTATGCTGCATATAGTATGCCACAAATGCCATTTAGCATGCCTTACTGGAATAACATGTTTACACATAGCATGCCATTTCCTGTTAGTCATAATATGCATGATAATTCTGTTGCAATGAATGGTTTCAAAGGACCAACTCAAATGACTAAGGATGAATCTGAAATTTCCAAGTCAAAAGAGATAAAGCCTAAGAAACAGAAAAAGAAAGCTAACAAGGCAGGACCCAAGGAAACTTGGGTACCAAAATCAACTTGATTTGATTTTGATGTGTGCAGGAAAACAGAAAGAATCTTTGGTACTCGGATAGTGGTTGTTCAAGACACATGACTGGTGATTCTACCCTGCTCACAGAGTTCAAGGAAAGAACTGGCCCAAGTATTACTTCTGGAGATGAAAACAAGGGTTTTAATGTGGGATATGGCTTGATTTCAAAGGACAATGTCATCATTGAGGAGGTTGCTTTAGTGGATGGTCTCAAACACAATCTGTTGAGTATCAGCCAGCTTTGTGATAAAGGCAATTCAGTAACCTTCAACTCAGAAGCATGTGTTGTGACTAATAAAAGAAGCAACAAAGTGGTTCTCACTGGTGTGAGAAAAGGAAATGTGTACCTAGCTGATTTCAACTCATCTAATGCAGAATCTGTGACTTGTCTTCTTAGTAAAGCAAGCCAAGATGAAAGTTGGCTATGGCACAAGAAGCTATCCCATTTATATTTCAAGACCATGAATGAGCTAGTAAAGAAAGAACTGGTCAGAGGCATTCCTCTAGTGGAGTTTTCTAAGGATGGACTGTGTGATGCCTGCCAAAAAGGGAAGCAGATTAAAGCATCATTCAGAAAGAAACTTGATTCAACAATTGAAGAGCCTTTGCAACTGCTTCACATGGATTTGTTTGGACCAGTCAATGTATTGTCAATCTCAAGGAAAAGATTTTTCCTAGTAATTATAGATGATTTCTCAAAGTTCTCTTGGACATATTTCCTAAAGTCTAAAGATGAGGCTAGTGATATCATCATCAATCACATAAGGCAAGTCAATAATCATCCTGATTTCAAGGTCAGAAGAATCAGGAGTGACAATGGAACTGAGTTCAAGAATTCTGTCATGAGAACATTTTGTGAGGAAAATGGGATGTTGCATGAGTTTTCAGCAGCAAGGACTCCACAACAGAATGGAGTAGTGGAAAGGAAGAACAGATCACTTATTGAAGCTGCAAGGACAATGCTTGAAGAATCTAAGTTACCAACATATTTCTGGGCTGAAGCTGTAAATACTGCATGTTACACTCAGAATATTTCTCTGGTTAATCAAGCAAGATGCATGACTCCCTATCAATTGTTCAAGAATAAGAAGCCAACTCTAAATTTTCTTCATGTCTTTGGCTGCAAATGCTATATTCTGAGAAATCAAACTGATCAAAATGGGAAGTTTGATGCTAAAGCAGATGAAGGAATTTTCGTTGGATATGCTGTTGGTAAAGCATATAGAGTCTACAATCTAAGAACCAACATTGTTGTGGAATTAATACATGTTGTGTTTGATGATAAAAAGATTGAAGGACTGAAAGATGGAGATTACCATGAGAACCTCAAATTCGACAATGTGGAGATGGTTAGTGATGACAGTGATGATGAAAGTGATCAAGAGAATGTATCTAAGGATAATGCAGATAAATCTACCACCAATGAAGCACAAAACTCAATATCTGTCGAGTTGCATAATGCTTCATCCGTCGGAAGGCAATCTGCGTTATCCGTCGGGAGACAACCAGCTTCATCCGTCGGTACTCAAAATTCACCATCCGTCGGGTTATCAAAAGGAGCAGGAAGTCAAGATAGATCACCTATAGAAAGTTCCCCTTTCTCAAATCAAAGATCCACAAACTCAGGGGGAGTTTCTAACAATCAAAACTCAATCACACATCAAGACAACAGTGAGGTTTCTTCATCTAGAGCTAATCTACCTCAACAAAGGAAATGGACAAAAGATCACCCCTTTGAGCTTATTATTGGTGATGTTTCTTCTAGAGTTCAAACAAGAAGAGCAACTCAGGAAGACTGTCTATATAGCAGCTTTCTTTCCAAGGAAGAACCAAAGAATGTAGAAGAAGCTTTGTTGGATCCTGATTGGATTTTAGCTATGCAAGAGGAGCTAAACCAATTTGAAAGGAATAATATGTGGAAGCTGGTACCCAAGCCTAAAGGAAAGAATCCAATAGACACCAAGTGGGTATTCAAAAACAAGATGGATGAAAATGGCATAGTTGTCAGGAATAAAGCTAGATTGGTTGCCAAAGGCTATTGTCAATAAGAAGGAATAGATTTTGATGAAACATTTGCTCCTGTTGCAAGAATTGAAGCCATCAGAATCTGCTTAGCCTATGCAGCCCATGCCAATTTCAAAGTCTATCAAATGGATGTCAAAAGTGCCTTCCTGAATGGAGATTTGGAGGAAGAAGTTTATGTCAGTCAACCTCCTGGTTTTGAAGATCCAAATTTTCCAGAATATGTCTATTATCTTCCGAAAGCACTTTATGGACTAAAGCAAGCACCTAGAGCCTGGTATGACATTTTATCAAAGTTCCTTTTGGAAAATCACTTCACAAGAGGTACTGTAGATAAAACTTTATTTTTCAGAAATGTTAATGGCTCTAGTATACTTGTTCAAATTTATGTAGATGATATTATTTTTGGCTCTATAGATGAGAAACTTTGCAAAAAGTTTGCCAAATTGATGCAAAGTAAGTATGAAATGAGTATGATGGGAGAACTAACTTACTTTCTTGGTTTACAAGTTAAGCAAGTTAGTGATGGAATATTCATTAGTCAAAGTAAATATATTTTTGATCTTTTAAAGAAGTTTGATTTAATGGATTGCACATCTGTAAAAACTCCCATGGCCACTGGAACTAAGCTTGAATTAAACACTACTGAAAAGTCTGTGGATATTTCAAGTTATAGAGGCATGGTTGGCTCACTTCTGTACTTAACAGCTAGTAGGCCAGATATAATGTTTGCTACATGTTTATGTGCTAGATTTCTGGCTGATCCTAGAGAATCTCACTTAATAGCTATTAAGAGAATTTTCAGATATCTCAAGGGAACACCAAACCTTGGCATTTGGTACCCTAGAGATTCTGGTTTTGATCTAACTGGTTATTCAGATGCAGATAATGCAGGTTGTAGAATTGATAGAAAGAGTACAACGGGAACCTGTCAATTTCTAGGAAACAAGCTTATGTCCTGGTTCAGTAAAAAGCAAAATTCAGTTTCTACTTCCACAGCTGAAGCTGAATATATTGCTGCTGGCAGTTGTTGTGACAGATTTTATGGATGAGAAATCAATTGTTAGACTATGGTTTGCAAATTGAGAGGATTCCTATTTTCTGTGATAATAGAAGTGCAATTGCCATCACTGAAAATCCAGTACAACATTCAAGGACAAAGCACATAGATATCAAGTACCATTTCATAAGGGAACATGTAATGAATGGTACTGTGGAACTACATTTTGTTCCCAGTGAGAAGCAGCTTGCAAATATCTTTACCAAGGCACTGGATAAATCCACCTTTTCAAGGTTGGTAAGTGAGTTAGGTATGCTTAATTACTCTTCAATCTATCTGAGTTAATTTGCAAGTTGAAATGCAGCCAGAAATTTAATTAATTTTTCAGTCTTTGATGAAATTTTGGCTAAGTCAAAATTTACATCTCAACGGATGACCCTTATCTATCGAGTTTGGTCATCCGTCGAAATACAATTTGCTCATAAAAATCAATTACTTTTCTGGAATATTTTATGTCTCGACGGATTACAGTTTATCCTCATCCGTCGAATTGTCTTAATCTCAGCCGTTAATTCCCTGGACATTATCCATCGAGTATACTTACAGTTTGTAAGCATAACACGACGGATAATGGATGGAATTTTTATAGTTTATTTTTAAACGGCTATTTTAGGCAATTTCTATTGGTTACTTTATTTTACTTTATTATTTTTATCAGTTATTTTTGAGATAGTATAAAAGCTTATTTCATTTCAATTGTTTTTCTTTTATCAATCTCAAATTCAACTGCTCTAATTTCATTTTCTCTCAAAGCACTTACTCTCTTTCTCTCCAAGCTCTTACTCTTTAACAATGGCACCTGTTGTATATATTATGTCTCAAACTGGGTTCATTTATGAGAAGAACAATTTCACTGCATTAGTGAACAAGGGTATTCAGCAATCGGATGACTATCATAAGATGATGGACTTTGTGAAGAATTGCAAGCTCAATTTTGCCATGTTGGAATCACCCATAATCTTCTGTGAAGTTGTTGAAGAGATGTGGACCACTGCTACCTATAACTCTATAGATAAGACCATCACTCTAACAATCAAAGGTAAAGAATTCTGTAAAAATAGTGATGTGATAAAAGCATGTTTTAAAATTCCTGATAATAATGTGACTTCACCACACACTGACACTGATATAATCAAATGCTCAATTCCATGCACTATGCACTTCCTACGTCTAAACTGAGTGATATTAGGAGAATGGGTCTTAGGAAAGAGTGGAGTTTCTTGTGTGATGTAGTTACAAAGGTTTTCTCAGGAAAGATCAGTAATTTTGATTCAGTGAATATTTCCATGCTTAACATGCTTTACATGCTAGTTACAGATAAATTTTATAATTTCAGTGATCTTGTCTTGTTTGAGTTAGGTTTCAAATTAGGGGAGTTAAATAAAAGAGGTAAAAATGTGTATTATGCTAGATTTCTTATGTTATTAGCTAACCACCTCTGTGAAGAGATTGTGCTTGAGAACCCAAACAACAAACTGGATTGTTCGGTTCAAGAGAGAAGGCTCATTGCAGATTTGAACAGGGCCAATCATCACAAGGATGTGCCAATGTTCTACTTTCCTGTAATGCAGGCACCTCAGGTAAGTGAGGTAAGTTCATCCATCCCTACAACTATTCCAACCTCCATAATTTTTTTGAGTTCAAGAGTAGCTATGGAAACTGTGTCAATGACCAAACAGTTGCCTACCAAAGCTGCCAAACCTACTATTATTTCAAAATCCAAATCAAAGAAAGCCTCCTCTGGTATCTCCCAAAAGATGCCAGTTGAAAAATCCACCAAAGCCAAAAAGGGGAGAGTGAAGGAGGGTAAGTTAGGTGAGGGAAAGGGTGAACATAAAAGAAACCCCAAGGATAAGGTTGGAGAGTTGAGTGAATCCCAGCCTAGCCACACTGCAGTTTTCCAACAAACTGCAGTGCTTAAAAAGGACAAAAGCTCATTTCTAGCTGCATCTTCACAAAAGGATGTAGCTATTGAACAAAGCTCTCAACCAAGAGCACAGGCCAAGAGGGTTAGGGACACAAGCTCACCTCAAACTTATACCAGAAAGAAGAAATCAAAAACCTCTGGGGATGCACAGGGTACACACACTGTGCAAACTGGTGCTAAAGACACAGTCACTGCACCTTCACAAATACAGCTTGATGTGGCTCCAATAAATGTGGAGTCACAGCCAAAATCTCTAGTTATAGAAGCCCTCAAACACCATACTCACCAAAAAATTCTCTGGATGTGGATATGATAAACACATCAATTCCTAATTCCCCTTCTTTAACTCTGTTGGGGAAGCCAAAATCTAGTACAAGTGAGCATCATCTTTTAGATAATTGTTGGCTCACTTGCCAATTCTTTCAGGAACTGTTGTGTCATCTGTGCCTAAAATATCTTAATCAGCACAGAGTCAACAATAATTTCTATTCCCAGCTCATTCATTTCTACTCTCTCGACGGATATTGCTCATCCGTCGAGTAGTGATTGTATCCCGACGGATAACCCTAACAGCACTTATCCGTCGGAAAGCAAAACCACTCATTCGATGGATATCACTCATTCATCGAGTATCTCTGCACAGCTTCAAACTTTAATTATTTTAAGTGCAGAAGATTTAGTGGTTGTACAGTCACTCTTAGGATTGAGAGAGAAGAGTGTTTTGAGTGAGATTCTGGGTTGCTCCCAGGAAAAAGGAGAGGAAATGAGTGAACATCTGCAATCCATTTATTTAGGATTGGCAAAAGGGAGTGAGAGGAGTCCCACCTTAGTAGGTGAAGGTAAGGGTGTGAGGGTGGAGAGCCAGGGTGAGACCCTGATGCAACAAAAGAGAGAAAATAAGAGAAATGCAGGTACTGGAGCAATAAGGATGGATGTCATTGCTAGTGAGTCAATGAATGTCCAGGATGTAGAGAGGGAAAGACTATCTCAGCATCCTAAAGCTGTTATAGATTCTACTTCTCTTGATGCTGAGGCATTTACTCACCCTGTTCCAGCTTATCAAATTCTAGCTGAACAGGGCATTGACAATGCAGAAAGGATGCTCAATCTGGTGCACACCACCCAGTCTATGAAAAGGGCTAAGGATGCCATCACAGCTTTGCCTTGTATAGCTGGTGATGTGGACTATGAGACTGGGGGTTCAGCTGATTTCTTTGGAGATGGGAGTGGGGATAGTGGATATGAAGCAATGGACATAGGGGGAGAAGTAAGTTCAAGCTCAAGGTCAGGTATTCCATCACGTGCATTCTCAAAGAACTATGATGAGCATTACTTCAAGACAACCCTGATCCAGTTAATCAATCAAACAAATACTGCTCTTCAAACCACTACCAATGCAAGCACCAAGAAGCTCCTTCAGGCACATCTTGCCTCCCTGCAACTTCAGCAAATACAAGGCCTCCAACATGCTAGAGATGTGGATTCTATGAAGGGTGATATTGAGGAGATGAAGAAGGCTATTTTAGACAGGATAGATTCTAAACTTCCAGAAGCTACAATGCTTGACATCAAGAGGCAATTAAGGAAAAATTTGGATCTGTCAACCAAGATAGATGCCTTGGATACAAGAATGTCAGCCATGGAAGCATCTTTGACTACCATTCATCTCCATCAAGCCCAACAGACTAATCTACGGCAAAAACTGGTGGCAGCTCAAACCCCCTCCACAGCTCAACTTGATGATAACAAAAAGGGGGAGAAAGGACCAAGTGAGGGGGAGAAGCTTCAGATACAAATCAGTAAAGTAATTGTGCCTTCAATTACTATCTCAAAGCCACCATTCACAGATGGTATAGATCTGATTCAAGCAGCAGCAGCCAACTTGAAAGTTGCTGAGAAAGAAAAGTTGAGTTTGGTCAACTAGGAGAAGATTGATGAGGAGATACAAAAGAAGTTTTAACTTATCAAGGAGCCAGTTAAGTCAGCCATCCATCACTCTCAAGTCAAGAAAATTAGTGTGAATGAGATGAGCATGAACTATCTGGAGAGAGGACAATCTTCCTGCATCAAGTCTCCAAAGGCTGAAATGATTCTTAAACCAAGGGCAAACTACTCAAAATCATCTTTGAAGAACCCCTTGGACAATGTGTATGAGACACCCAAGCCTGATGAGAAGAAGCTTCTGTCAAGATCAATTGCCTTCTATAAAGATCCAGCTGACTCGGCTTCTAAAAGGAGGATTGCTAAGATTTTCAAAAATGGGAAAGAAATTTGTGTGGTGGCTGGACACCCTCAATTTGCTCAAGCAAAGAGAGAAGAAAAAGCTAGATTGAAGCAGGAAAAGAAGCAGGCTGCTCTAGATGCTAAAAAGGCTAAACAGGAGAAAGAGCAGATTGCTATCTTGGCCAAGCTACATGCTGTAAATTCATCACAACAAATTCCCTCTCAACCATCTGAAGCTACTGAATCAAGGAAGCAAGTTAAAGAACAGAAGAAATCTCCAAGAAAGAAAGAATTGGCTAAAAGAACTAAAAGGAGACTGGATATTGTTGACAAGGAATTGGAAGATCAATTTCCTAAGGAATCCACACCAACTACAACTCAAGCAACAAAGCCCTCTGTGGTATTTGAAGACATAAGGGTGGTGGATCCCTACAGGAATATTTATGGTGAACCTATTGTGCCCAAGGATGAGCCAATAGAATGGGAGAACATACCAATTCCAGAATTCAATCTACTAATCCTTAGCAAGCCAAAAAGGACAAAGTCAAGAGCAGTCAAGAAAGTGAAGTTGTCACCTCTCAAATCCAAATCTATAGTCAAAGCTCAGCCCAAAGTCAATAGGGGAGACTATCTGTACTTGTGTGAAATCAAAGAATTTTCTGATCTAAATCTCTATCTGGATGAACTAGATGAAGTAAGAGGTATTGATGCATACAGGAACCTACCTGAAGGTTTAGTGTTCAAGTACAAAGGAGGAAAGGAGATTCAGTGGCCACTTCACAGGATTCTTCAAGAGAGCCAAGTTGTACTGATTAAAGTTTATTCATCCTTCAAGAAGAACTTTGGGTTCAATATCACTGCAAAAAGACTAGTATTGAAGAAGATTGAAGAACTAAGAAGTGTTAGAGCTAAAGATGCACTCCCAAAGACTCTAATCATCCCATACACAGGGAGAAGAGTGCATCTAAGGCCCTACTGGTAGATGGAGTTCATAGATGACAAAGGTGTGAGAAGATTCTTCAGATTAGAAGACCAATTGAGCATCTCCAGCAATAAGACTCTCTTGGAAATGTAAGGAAAGCTAAATCTCTCAGAATCTGATGAACTGGAATTCCACAGGCAGCTCCAAAATCAGATTGATGAAAGTAACGGAAAGCTTGGAAGAAGATCCAGACCTTCAAGAAACTAGAAAAATCTGCTCAGGCTAGAGGAGCATCTTGAAAATGACTGTGAGCTAAACTTTGTACATTTTGTTATTTGAAGCACTTTTCAGTATTATCTACTTTCTTTTAAAGTTGTATGTTTAGGATGTTTTGTTATCATCAAGTATCTCTTAATTTATGGCTACAATTCCAGTAGACATAAATTGGGGGAGATTGTTGTGCATATGTTGTGTACTTGATGATTACATGAACAAAACACCCAAGTAGATTTTACTTAATGAAATAATGTAGCACTCGACGGATAAGAATTATAGTCCCGACGGATAACTCATTATAGTCCTGGCAGATGATGACTTATTATCCATCGAGTGAGTAGCTTATGTAATAATGAGTCTGTAGCACATTTCTGCATACACCTTTGTATAGATTTTGTAGTAGCATATAAGTCATGATTGACTTTAACTAGATATGCAGAATTGGTTGATTAATTGTACATAAATGATGTCTTGTAATTCTGCATAAATGAAATGAATTCAAGTGCCAAAATAGCTACCGACGGATGATTGACAAAGCCATCGACGGATGACCAAATGGCTATCAACGGATGTTCAATATAGTAGTCGACGGATAATCAATAAAGCCATCAACGGATGATCATAAACTCGATGGATGATCATGTACTCAATGGATAAAGAATTCAAATATCAGTTGACAGTGACAGCATAGTCACATGTGTCGAAGTGTATGCAAATGGAATGAGGAAGCCTATTAACTGGGTAATAGAGAACAAAGTAGCAAAGTATTAGACCCGATAGTTTTTATAATGATCCTATCCTTTGACTTTGTAATCTTGGTAATATATAAACCAAGAAGTAGTAAATAGAAACATATATCTGAGATACAAAAAGTGAGAATCATTAGTAAGCAGAATTCTTAGCATTTCTCTGTACTCTCAGTAGTTCAATATTTGTAAGCAGCTGTGAGCATTCTTGCACATAGGGTTCTCTCGATATATAATATATATCTTTGGTGGAATCATTCAAATCCACCAGAAAGTTTTTAAAGACTCTTATTTTTAATTACTTGTGTTTTGATTCACTTAAGTTTTATTCCACATTGTGCTAATCAATACACTTATATTTATATTTTGAGTTAGAAGATTTTATTTCAAGAAAAAGTTTCAAAAATTCCATTCAACCCCCCTTCTGTAATTCTTGTCATATTGTTAAGGGACTAACAAAAAGAAAACAGGAACTCAAGGCAGTGAAGGACTTTATCTCAGAAGCAATTATATAGGTTTCCTTGTTGTTGATAGAATAGGATTCCTTATACATTGTTAGTTGTGCTCTATATAAAGCACAAATTAGGTTCATGCTATATGCATTGCGATATTGTTATATCTTTCGCATAACCTAGCAGCTCTCAAGGATATTTTTTCATCATTTCGAGAGAGTACATTTGTAATAAGTTTTTATTAGTTAATATAAAAACTATTGATTATGTTAAAGATTTGTCCAATAGATTGTATTACCTGTATTCACCTTCCCCCTCTACAGTTGATTATAGACCTAACACTTCACCATTAGCATGACTTGCAGAACCTTCTTCTCTTTCTCCCCCTGAGTTTGTGCTATCAAATTCAGGCACATGAGATGAGCTTTCATTCTCATGATTCACTGATCATTAGACTCTTCATCAACTCTATGATTTGTGTTAACTTCAACTTCATCCTCAGGATCACTATCAATTTTGAGATTTTCAAATTGTAGGGTCTCAGCTTCATTTTCACTAAGGGATTCCAAGCCTGGGCACTTGTCATCATCAAAAGTAACATCCGTTCTTTCCATAATTTTCTTTTGTTCAAGCACATAATCCTTGTAGGCAGTTCTCTCCAATGAATATCCCAGAAAAATTGCTTCAAAGACTTTAGAGTTAAATTTTCCCACATATACAGAGTTGTCCTTCAAAATATAGCACTTTCTTCCAAACACATGAAGATGCTTCACAGTAGGCTTTCTTTTAGACAAGATTGAGTAGGGTGACTTGCCAAGATTCTTGTTAATGATATATCTGTTTTGAGTATAGCATGCAGTGTTCACAACTTCTTCCCAAAAAATTGTTGGCAATTTTGCATCTTGCAGCATTGTTCTAGCAGCCTCTACTAGTGTTCTGTTCTTTCTTTCAACTACTCCATTTTGCTGAGGTGTTCTAGCAGCTGAGAATTCTTGAACAATGCCCTTGTCTTTGCAGAATTCAGTTAAGGTTGAATTCCTAAATTCTGTTCCATTATCACTTCTCAATCTTTTCACACAATTCTAATCTTCAACCTGCTTCTCAATCTTCTTGATGTGTTCAATTATGATGTTCGGTGTCTCATCTTTAGAATGCATAAACTCTACCCATGTGTATCTTGAGTAGTCATCCACCATCACAAGTGCATATCTTTTTCTTGAAATTGACAGGACATTAACTGGTCCAAATAAGTCCATGTGAATAAGTTGCAAATGTGCACTTATAGAATTCACAGTTTTACTCTTGTGACTTGATTTCTTCATTTTTCCTTTTTGACAAGCTTCACAAACTTCATTCTGAGCAAACTCCTGATGAGGCGTGTCTCCCACTAACTCCTTTTTGACTAGAGTGTTGATTGCCTTGAAATTCAAGTGAGACAGTTTCTTATGCCACAACTTGCTTTGCTCTACAGATGCCTTGGTGTAGAAGCAACAAATTCCATCCTCATTTGCTGAGTACAAGTCTGTAATAAATAAGCTTCCCTTCCTTGCTCCTTTCAGAGCAACTTCATCAGTCTTTTTGCTGATAAAAGTACATTCTTCTTTTTCAAATGAAACCTTGAATCCTTTGTGTGCAAATTGACTGTAACTAAGAAAATTCACTTCAAGACCAGCTACCAGTGCTACATGTTCAATGACAACTTTTCCAGAAATCAATTTTTCCAATCCCATTGTGAAACCTTTGTTGTTGTCTCCAAAAGTCACTAATGGGCCAGTCTTCTCCTCAAATTGTGATAGCATGGCCATATCACATGTCATATCTTGAGCATCCACTATCAATAATCCATATGACTTTCTTCCTTTTCCTTTATCACCTACCACTTTCTTGTTGTTGTTCAAAGCATCATAATCAAGACCAAAAGCTATGTTAGCACATGGCTTGTTCTTCTCATGATACAAACCAACTAACTCAGATGCATTCCTGTAAGATTTTAGTTTCATTTCATTCTTTTCCAACTTTTCCCTCAACACAGCTTCAATTTCATAAGCACACTTCAGCTTATTTTTCAGATATTCATTTTCTTGCTTGACTATGCCAAGCTCCACAAGCAGTAGGTCAAGTTTTTTCTTCTCACTCTCAAGCTTCTCATTAGCTTTTGTTAGCCTACTGACCTCCTCAGTAGCTGCTACCATGCTAGTGTGTATATGAAACATCTCTATACTCATTTTTTCCACAGTCTCCTTATATTGATTAGCATTTAAATCAATAGTGGTTAGAATTGGTACCTCTGATTTTGAAGTGGATGTTTCTCCATGTTCAAATTCCATTAGTGCATAGTTTCCAACTTCTTCATCATCTCATCATTATCAGTGTCATCCCAACTCTTCCATTTTACAATATAGGCTTTTCTAGACTGTTTCTTTAAGAGGGTTTCATACTTTGCTTCCAGATCTAAGTAAGATTTATCATTCTTCACCTTTTTGGGCTTTCTGCATTCAGTAGGAAAGTGACCCAACTCATCACAGTTGAAGCACCTTATCTTTGATATGTCCACAGATCCTGTTTTGTAGCCACCTTTGCTAGTAGAATTGTACTGAGCTTTTGGTTTCCAATTATTGATGTTGAAAGATTGTCCCTTGCCTTAAAAAACCTTGGCTTCTTGACTCTTATGTTGGAGAATTTCCTAGCCAAGTAAGCCATGGATTGGTCCATTTCATCTAGCTTATCCAAGGTATAATATTCATCTCTTCCAGCTCCAACACAATTTGCTTCTGAGATCCTTTGTTCTTTGGTTCTACAACTTGAATAACTGGAACTTTATTATCTTGCTCATCTTGCTCATCTTCACTTTCTTCTTTGTCATTTACAATCAAAGCACTAGAACCATCGACAACATGTCCATGATGTGATTTCAATGATTTTCTTTACAGCATTTCAAGTTCATAAGTTTTCAAGGTTCCATATAGAACTTCCAAGGTCATTCTGCTTAGATCTCTTCCTTCTCTAATGGCTGATATTTTTTGTTCAAGATGGTCAAGAAGAGCTAGCAGGAATTTTAGGTTAACCTCTTCAGCTTCATAATATTTATCATATAGCTACAAGTAGTTTATCAGTTTATTGAATCTCTCAAAAACTTCAGTAATTCCTTCTTTTGGTTTAGCCATAAAACCCTCATATTGAGATACCAAAATCCTTTTTTGGTTTGACCTAACTTCCTATGTTCCTTCACATAGAGTTTCTATCTTCTCCCAAATCTGTTTGGTTGTGTCACAGTTGATAATACTATTGTACATTACATTGTCAAGTGACTCTATTAAGATCAGTTGCAAGCCACTATCCAGAGAGACTTTCTCTTTTTCAGGTTTAGTGTACCGTGAGGGATCCTTAGGAGCATAATGTGCAGGAATGACCATGTCTCCATCTATAGATTCCTCAATTTTTTCCATGGGGGTGAAAGAGCCATTCTTGAGAATCTGAACATATAATGGGTTGGCCATCCTTATGAACAACATCATTTTCTTTTTCCATAATATGTAGTTAGATCTGTCAAAAGTATGGATCTTGATATCGCTAAACTTCTGTGTATTCATTTTTCCAAGATCTTTAACCTGTTTTCTTTTAGATTTTGCTCTGATACCACTTGTTAGGTAATGAATACAACACAGAGGGGGGTGAATGTGTTTTAGGATATTTTTAAACTTTTTAAACTATTTTGGATATGGTGAACAAAGCAGTTTAACTTGTAGACATATAATGTTTAAACAGAATTAGAAAACATACACATAAATACAATATCTTCAAAACTCACTTAATTTTATATTAAAATCAAGTATGTCTTGCTACAAATTTCTGGGTTCTTTGTTGATAAAGAAGACAGCTACTTTCTTGAGAGAGTTACAAGAAATTCTAGATATGTTTGTTACTTTTAAAAACAAAGGACCAGTGTTTACTTTATAGATTAGTAAATAATGGTTTACACAACATACAGTAGACTGTACTAAACCATACTTCAAGTAATCTTTAAAGCTTTCCATTTTTGGCTTAGTGTATCTTTTTAAATCGTGCATGTCTTTGACTTTACTTTGTCAGTTAATCTTGGCCTTTGATCTCGAACTCTTCAAGCTGCTTTTGTAGACTTTTCAAATTATTGATTGATTTGTTTGTTGCTTGACAATCTTGGATCTTTAACTGGTCTGCATTCTGTACTTGAGGTTTATATCGAGATCTCCAGTTTGAACTATAGAGAACTGACATCTCGATAAGTATAATGGCTTATCAAGATCTCTTAATTCTCTATATGTATTTTGACTTGTCGAGGACTCTGAGTTCTCAAATATGAACTGGACTTGTCAAGGTCTCCAAATCTCTGCATGTAGAATTGAGTTGTCGATATCTCTGAGATCTCTATAGACATTTGACTTGTCGATATCTCTGAGATCTCTAATGAGGAAACTGACTTGTCGATATCTCTGTTAGTCCTAAAGTATCGTAGAAGGGGGGTTGAATACGATACCTACAATCTTTTTTGATTCGTTTACAAGTTCTTCGTTAAAAGTACGGAATGAAAATAGACACAAAACAATTCGAGAAATATATTATTTTATTAATATAATCCTTGAGGTTGCTACAATCTAATCAATGAATTGATTAGCTACAATAAATTCAGCAGCACAACTTTATGTTTACAAGCTTAATAAATGAGGTTCTTTAATAGAGCTCCCGTAAACACTTTCTTTTGAACTGAAGAAGACAACCAAATGACTTTTCATTCATTTGCTGCTTTTGTAGTCTTCAATTTGTATTGGACAGGTGGCTTTGTTTTGTTCACACAAACCAAATCAATTGGTTCATTTTAATATGAATAAACTTCCAAGTGCTAACTGGCGACTTAGAAACTCAACTTGCGACCATAGTCACAACATGCGACTAGTCTCAACTTGCGACCAGTCTCAACCTGTAACCATAGCATAACCTGCGACCATAGCACAACTTGCGACCAGTCTCAACTTGCGACCAGTCTCAATCTGCGACCATAGCACAACCTGCAAACACATAGAGGTGTTGGTTTTGCCTTAGAATTTTTCTTTATAATTCTAACTTGTGAACCCTTAACCTGCGACCCCTTAACATGCGACCTTCAAGTGTTTAATTTTTCTTAGTGTATTTTATCTGTCTCCAATAGTTGTAATCAAAGAACAATTTTTTTTGTATTAATGAATTAAATTATTTCTGGAATGTTGATATTTAGTGCACTGGTCTAGTTCACAAATAACTAACATGAACTGATTTAATTCAATTCTTTTTGCACTGCAAAGCTGATACATCTTGGATGGTAATTTCTAGCTTCAACCATTGAACCCATGATCTTCAATACTCCAAATCAAACCATATAACTGATACTGGAAGTCCTTTGATGTCTTATTCTTGATGGATGATTGAACATGTTAATGAACTTCTTCCCATGACTTGATTGTGGACTTAGAGAGTCATTTGCATCTTTTGATTCTTTGTATATATCATGTCTTCATATTTATGGTTCTTTGTTTATGTTTCATTAGAATTTATAATTCCTCGATTACATGTTACATTACATTATGCTTTACAATCTCCCCCTATTTGATTATTAGAGTTCGACAAGCATATCCCTAAGGATAACTCAACTGACAATAAGGAAAAGTACAATTTCAAAATAGATAAAGATATTAAATACATTCTGGATTACATATTCAATTCCAGATTTCTTAAATTACATATTACAAAGAAGTGTTCCTATATCTTGAACAAATTATCTAGGTCTTCTTTGTCTTTGTCTTCTTGAGCTTCTTGACTACCGTCTCCTTCTTGAGTGGATTGAGTCTGAACAGACTTTTTCTTGGGAGCTTTCTTTTTAGGATATGTTAATTTTGTTGAATCTGGGAGACATGATCCTTTGCTTCTATTCAGAAGGTCATCCAGTCTAGCTTGGACCAAATCACGAGCTTCTATTTCTAGTGCATTAATGGGAGGTGGATTATTCAGCTCATTAAGCATCATCTGAAGATATTTGACTTTGGAGTACTTAGGAAAAAGTTCAAACAACATTGTAGATATTTTTGACATTACAAAGACTGTTATCCTTTTAGGATGTCCTCGTACTCTTTTGGTGTCGTTGATCGATTCTTCTTCCACCACCTCATCAAGTATCTTTATGATTGGGATCAAAGCAATCTTGTCCTTCTTACATGTGGAGAGTTTGACGTCCATCAAGACTTGATGTATTGCTTCTGATCCACTTGTTCTGGAATCATTGATCTTAATCTTTGCTTTATCAATCTGAAAGACTAGTTCCCCTTCACTGTTAGTGCTGATGATAGGTTCACTATCTTTTAGAAGATTAATTTATGCTCTCCATTTATGAACACCATCTCATGATAAGCTCTTTTAAGTTTCTTTATGTCCTTCTCTGAATCCCTAATCATTTTATCATTGAGCCTATAAGCATATAGAATTTAGCAGTTTTATGGTCTGCTTCTGATCTTTTGACTCCTGGTGCTTCCAGATTTTCTCTTTTTCTCCTGAGTTGACTTTCCAGGAAAGTGAGTTGTAGAAAATGAATGGATCTTATCTGTTGATCAGACATGGTGATGTTCTGCAATCTGCCATCTTCAAATATTTTGATCACAAATGGAGTAAAGAATGCTTGAGGAGATACATCCATCATCATCTTCCGAAGCTTGTCTCTGAAGTATTAATTCTCATTCAATTTCAACCAAGGGATTTGGATGTTAAGACAAACAGTTCCACTATATTTAGCTTCTTTAGTACACTAGTAGAGATCTTCATTTGGAGTCCATCTCTGTGATTGACAGTAATTTTTTATCCATTCTTTAGAATATTCATAGTGGTGCCAGTAGTTATCCTATTGAACTGAGCATAGAACTCATGAATATTTGGATAATCCACTATGTACTTCTCTACAGTGTTCAGAAGAATCCTGTTCTCAGGGTCTAGTTTATGATAGCTTTTAGGTTTGTCCATTTTCCTTTTTGATCTTATTGTTAGGAATATGTTTATTAGTTTGATGATAAGTTAAACAAAAAACTTAAGTAGAAATCTAGTATTTGTAGCCTCAACGGATAAGACCATTCTGGCTATCCGTTGATGGAGTAGCTTTACTTAGAAATCAGTTTAGTATTGTAGCACATTTCAGTTTCTGTATTTAAGTTATAATTATTAGATGTTGTGGGAAATTATAAGTCATGTTGACTACTAGTGGATATGCAAATAGGAGGGCTAATTGTAAATATTTCATGCCTTGTAATTTTGTATAAATGAAGTAGTATCAACTGATAAATTAAAGTCCTTCAACGGATGAGAAACAAAGCTTCAACGGATGTATCTAAAGCTTCAACGGATAACATCCATCAACAGATGAGTGCATCAACGGATAAAGCTTCAACTGCTAATGCATCAACGGATAAAGCTTCAACTGCTAATGCATCAACGGATAAAGCTTCAACTGATAAAACATCAACGGATAAAGCCATCAACGGATAAAAGCTTTAATGGATGCTCATTTTAATAGCAGTTGACAATGACAATTCATAAGTTGACAGAGGCACATGGGTTGACAGAGACAATTGGAATGTGGTAGCCTCTTGGAGGAATCAAGAAAATGCAGCATTTCCATTCTGGTGCAAACAAGGAAGTATTCAAAGATTCACAGATTATCATAGATTGCATTGGACAGAGAAATGAAGAAGAAACATGTGAAGAACCTTTTTAATTGTATTTGTACTTTTATCTTCACTTGTAAACTTGGTGATATATAAACCAAGTTGCAGCTAGTAATTAGATGATGAATTTTTCCAGAGCTGTTTAGAAAATTCCAGAGAGAAAATCATCTAGTTTGTACTAGGACGCAGCTGTGATCAATTCTTTGAATCACAGATTTTCTGAAATACATATCTCTGATGGAACAACAAATCCACCAGAAAAGTTTTTGAAGCCTTTGTGTTCTTTACATTTGTGTCTTGAATATATATCTGTCTGCACCTGCTCAAAGCAATTCACACACAACTGTTCATCAAAACACTTAGCCTTTGAAACTGCTCAAAACTTGAAAAAGTTTTGAGATTTACATTCAACCCCTCTTCTGTAAATCTCATTGTTAGTTCCTTGGGAATAACAATTGGTATCAGAGCAAGCTCTTAACTTACAAATATTTTAAAGATCTATTCTACTAACATCATGAGTAAGAAGGATATTGGTGTAAAGATTCCAATCCTGGAAAGAGATAATTATCATCACTGGAAAGTGAAGATGCATCTACATCTTCTCTCTCAAGATGAAAGCTACATCAACTGCATTGAAAATGGTCCTCACATCCCTCACAAGGTGGCCACAGCTGCAACTTCCACAGTTGCTGTTGTACAGTCTATTCCCAAGCCAAAAGCAGAATGGACTGATGAAGATATTGAAGAGGTTCACAAGGACAAGAAAGCCATGAACATTCTGTTTAATGGCCTAGATCAAGATATGTTTGATAATGTCATTAACAGCCAAACTGCTAAGGAAATTTGGGATACTGTGCAACTTATCTGTGAAGGTAGTGAACAAGTTAGAGAAAACAAAATGCAGCTTCTCATTCAACAGTATAAATACTTTCATTTTGAAGAAGGAGAATCACTGAATGATACCTTCAATAGATTTCAGAAACTGTTGAATGGATTGAAGCTGTATGGCAGAGTGTACCAAGTCAAGGATTCCAACTTAAAATTTCCGAGGTCTCTACCAAAGGAATGGAAGCTTATGACTGTTTCACTAAGGAATTCTCAAGATTATAAGGACTTCACACTTGAAAGATTATATGGAATTTTGAAGATCTATGAACTTGAGATGGAGCAAGATGAGCTGTTGGAAAAGGGAAAGAGAAAAGGTGGATCAGTTGCACTTGTAGCTGACAATGAGAAGACTGAAGCCAGGAATAAAGAAAAGACAATGCCAAGTCTCAAAATTGGCACAAGCAAATCAGAATCAAGCAAGGGAAATGAGCAAGTAGCTGAGGTTGAAGATAGTTCCAGTCAAGATGACTCTGATGATGTTGATGAACATCTGGCTTTTCTGTCCAGGAGGTTTGCAAAGATGAAATTCAAGAAAAATGCTAGATTCACTAAGTCAAACAAGAACATGGTGGACAAATCTAAGTTCAAATGTTATAACTGTGGCATAAGTGGACACTTTGCAAATGAGTGCAGAAAGCCAACTTCTGAGAAGAAGAAATTTGAGCAAGTGGATTATAAAAAGAAATATTTCGATTTGCTCAAATAAAAGGAAAGAGCTTTTCTGACTCAGGATGACTGGGCAGCGGATGGAGCCAATAAGGTGATGATATAGAATATGTCAACCTAGCCCTGATGGCTAATTCTGATGAAAATGAAACTAGTTCATCAAGCAACCAGGTAATTAGTACTGACCTCTCTCAGGTTTCTAAAATTGAATGCAATGAAGCTATAAATGATATGTCCAATGAATTATATCATTTGCGTGTTTCCCTTAAATCACTAGCTAAAGAAAATACAAGAATTAAAGAGAATAATTTGTTTTTAAGTGATAGGAATGCTGTGTTAGAGGGTAAGGTAATTGAGCTTGAAAAGATTAAAATCAAATATTTATCTGTTGAGAGTGAACTAGAAGAATCTGTTAAGAAAGTAAATGTGAGCAAGATGTAATCAAGGCCTGGAAAACATCTAGGGATGTTAGTGCTCAGATTGTCAAGGTTCAG
The DNA here is from genome assembly GCF_009905375.1 of Apium graveolens. Taxonomy (NCBI): domain Eukaryota; kingdom Viridiplantae; phylum Streptophyta; class Magnoliopsida; order Apiales; family Apiaceae; genus Apium; species Apium graveolens. The sequence continues at coordinate 151,912,091 of NC_133654.1, read as the reverse complement.
GGAATTGAATCACTCTGTGAGAATGCCTGGAAGAAAAACAAAAAGGAAGTAGAATTAATTGATGGATTGTCAACGGATGTGGAATCAACGGATGATGAAAGTTATCCGTTGCAGGAAGAAAAGGAGCATCAGTTGAAGGCTCATAAATTAAAACAGGCAAGTGATTCTAAAAAGAACAATTTGAAAAATCTCAATAAGAAGTTTGGTTCAACTTCCAAGAACTTTGTCAAAGAAGAAGCTAGCACATCCAAAGATGTCAGTAAGGTGAATATAGGACACATGACTTTAGATCAGTTGAAAAATAGGCTTAATTTGGTTGAGGATAAAAAGGAAACTAAAAGGAAATATAATAGAAATGGGAAGGTAGGGATTAACAAACACAATAATTACACACCTGATAAGTATGCTCCTAGAAAAAGTTGTGTGCATTGTAAAAGTGTTAATCATCTATCTGCTAACTACAAGTCTGTTAAGAATGCTCGCATGCCTTTAACCCCTTCCATGCCTAAAATGTCTATGTCACCTCTGCATGCTATGCCTGTTATGTCTCAACAGAATCCTCATGCACATTTTGCAAACATGCCATATGTTAATAATCCTTATTTTGCTGCATTCAGTATGCCTCAAATGCCATACAACATGCCTATGTGGAATAATATGTTTGCACAATCTATGCCTTATCAAATTCAACCAAATGTGCTAAATGATTTTGTGACTAACATTATACTTCAACCAACTACATCTGAGACCAAGGTTGACCCAAAGTTACCTAAGTCAAAAGATGCAGGAAGTATGAAGTCTAGGAAAAAGACCAACAAGGCTGGACCCAAGGAAACTTGGGTACCAAAATCAACTTGATTTGATTTTGTTGTGTGCAGGGAAAAAGAAGGAATCTATGGTACTTGGACAGTGGTTGTTCAAGGCACATGACATGAGATTTCACCCTGCTCACAGAGTTCAAGGAGAGAGCTGGCCCTAGCATAACCTTTGGAGATGACAACAAAGGGTTCACTATGAGATATGGCTTGATTTCAAAAGAAAATGTCATCATTGATGAAGTTGCATTAGTTGATGGTCTCAAACACAATCTATTGAGCATCAGTCAACTATGTGACAGAGGGAATACTGTTTCATTCAATTTTGAAGCCTGTGTTGTCACAAGTAAGAAGGACAACAAAGTGGTTCTAACTGGAGTTAGAAAATGGAATGTGTACTTGACTGACTTCAACTCTACAGATGCAGAATCAATTACTTTTCTTTTCAGCAAAGCAAGTCCAGATGAAAGTTGGCTATGGCACAAGAAGCTGTCCCATTTGAATTTCAAGACAATGAATGATCTAGTAAAAAAGGACTTAGTTAGAGGAATGCCTCTAGTGGAATTCTCAAGGGATGGACTGTATGATGCTTGTCAGAAAGGAAAGCAAAAGAGAGCATCATTCAGTAAGAAGCTTGAATCAGCAAATGATGAACCATTACAACTGCTACACATGGATCTTTTTGGACCAGTCAATGTATTGTCAATTTAAAGGAAAAGATATTGCCTAGTGATTGTAGATGATTTCTCAAAGTTTTCATGGACCTACTTTCTTGGATCAAAGGATGAAGCTAGTGAAATCATTATCAATCACATCAAGCAAGTCAACAATTATCCAGATTTCAAAGTAAGGAATATCAGGAGTGACAATGGAACTGAGTTCAGGAATTCTACCATGAGGTTGTTCGGTGAAGAAAATGGGATCATGCATGAGTTCTCAGCTCCAAGGACTCCACAACAGAATGGTGTGGTGGAAAGGAAGAACATAACACTAATTGAAGCTACAAGAACAATGCTTGAAGAGTCAAAACTCCCAACATATTTTTGGGCTGAGGCTGTTAACTGTGCATGTTACACTCAGAATATTTCTCTAATCAATCAGGCAAAAGGCATGACTCCCTATCAATTGTTCAAGAGAAGAAAACCAACCTTAAACTTTCTTCATGTCTTTGGTTGCAAATGCTACATTCTAAGGAATCAACCTGATCACAAAGGGAAGTTTGATGCAAAGGCTGATGAATGGATAATTGTTGATTATTCTGCTGGAAAATCATATAGGGTCTACAATCTAAGAACCAACATTGTTATGGAATCTATGCATGTTGTGTTTGATGATAAAAAGATTGATGGACTAACAGATGAGGGACATCATGAAGGACTTAAATTTGACAACATTGAGATATATTGTGATGATAGTGAAGATGAGAATGATGGAGAAGGCACCTCGAAAAGGATTCAAAATCTGCCTTTGGATAATGCACAAAATGCTGCATCAGTTGAAAGTCATAATTCAGCATCCGTTGATAGAAGTAATGCAGCATCCGTTGAAAGACAAAGTACATCATCCGTTGAAGTACATAATGAAGCATCCGTTGATCATAGTCTATCAACGGATTATCAATTTACATCATCAGTTGATAGAACTCCCAGTTCCTTTCAAAGGATCAGTAACTCAGGGGGAGTTTCAACCAATCAATACTCTATCTCACATCATGACAATACTGAGGCAACCTCATCTAGAGCTAATCTACCACCTCAAAGGAAATGGACCAAGAATCATCCTTTTGAATTGATCATTGGTGATGCAACATCTAAGGTGCAGACTAGAAGGGCTACTCAAGATGAATGTCTATACAGTAGTTTTCTATCACAGGAGGAATCTAAGAGAGTGGAAGAAGCTCTATTGGATCCAGATTGGATTTTAGCAATGCAAGAGGAGCCAAACCAATTTGAGAGGAACAAGGTATGGAAGCTGGTACCCAAGCCAAAGAACAAGAGCTCTATTGACACAAAATGGGTATTCAGAAACAAGATGGATGAATATGGCATTGTCATAAGGAAAAAAGCTAGATTGGTTGCCAAGGGCTATTCTCAACAAGAGGGAATAGACTTTGATGAGAAATTTGCTCCAGTTGCAAGACTTGAAGCCATCAGAAACTTTCTAGCCTATGCAGCCCATGCCAATTTCAAAGTCTATCAAATGGATGTCAAGAGTGCATTTCTGAATGGAGAATTGGAGGAAGAAGTTTATGTAAGCCAACCTCCAGGATTTGAAGATCCAAACTTTCCAGACTATGTGTATTATCTGTTGAAAGCACTCTATGGACTAAAGCAAGCACCTAGAGCCTGGTATGAGACTTTGTCAAAATTTCTCCTAGAAAATTACTTCACAAGAGGTACTGTTGACAAAACTCTTTTCTTTAGAAATGTTAATGGCTCTACAATACTTGTTCAAATCTATGTAGATGATATTATATTTGGTTCTACAGATGATAAGCTTTATAAAAAGTTTGCTAAGTTAATGCAAAGTAAATATGAAATGAGCATGATGGGAGAGCTAACTTATTTTCTTGGTTTACAAGTTAAACAAGTTAGTGGTAGAATTTTCATTAGTCAAACTAAATATATTTATGATCTTTTAAAGAAGTTTGACTTAATGGATTGTTCATCTGCAAAAACTCCCATGACCACTGCCACCAAGCTTAAATTAAACAAGGCTGAAAAGTCTGTGGACATTACAAGTTATAGAGGCATGGTTGGCTCACTTCTATATTTAACTTCTAGTAGACCTGATATAATGTTTTCTACATGTCTCTGTGCTAGATTTCAAGACCCTAAAGAATCTCACTTAGTGGCTATTAAAAGAATTTTCAGATATCTCAAAGGGACTCCAAATCTAGGAATTTGGTACCCTAGAGAGTCTGGTTTTGATCTAATTGGCTACTCAGATGCAAATTATGCAGGTTGCAAAATAGACAGGAAAAGTACAACTGGCACCTGTCAATTTCTAGGGAATAAGCTTGTGTCATGGTTCAGCAAGAAGCAAAATTATGTTTCTACATCAACAGTTGAAGCTGAGTACATTGCTGCTGGTAGTTGCTGTGCACAGATACTGTGGATGAGGAATCAACTATTTGAGTATGGGCTAAATGGTGACAAAATTCCAATATTCTGTGACAACACAAGTGCCATTGCCATTACTGAAAATCCAGTACAGCACTCAAGAACCAAGCACATTGACATCAAGTATCACTTCATAAGGGAACATGTGATGAATGGTACAGTGGAACTCCATTTTGTTCCAAGTGAAAAGCAGATTGCAGACATATTTACCAAGCCACTTGATGAATCAACATTCACAAGATTAGTAAGTGAGCTAGGTATGCTTAATTATTCATAAATTCATATCCCTATTATAATTTGTTTTGTAGCCTGAAATGAATTTATTGCAAGAACAAAGTTGGCTTTAAGTAAAGTTTATTCTATCAATGGATATTCCCTATCCGTTGAAAGCCAAAATTGTTCTATCAACGGATGTTCATTATCCGTTGAAAGACAAATACATTTCTGGTAATTTTATCCTTCAACGGATAAAACTGTGTTAATTTTCAACGGATAACTGTTTACCTCATTCGTTGAAGTGTCACATCAGTTATTTTAAGTCACAACCGCTGATTCTTTTACTTAACCGTTGATACATATATATATACACAGTTGTATGTATTTGTATTAAAGGCAGTTTTTAGAATTCATACGGTTTTCTTTATTCTCAAATGGCTGTAATTTACTTAAAAATATTGTTTAATCATTCTCCTTATGTTTTAATTTGAGAAAGTATAAAAGCCCTTTGAATTCTTATTTTCACTTTACGCTTTCTTGCAATTTTTCAAAAGCTTTTACTCTCTTTCTCTCCTAAAACTCTCAACTTTTCTCTGCAACCTCTACCCACTACAATGGCACTAGTAGTAAAGATAATGTCCCAGTCTGGATTTGTCTATGAGAAAAATAACTTCGTAGCTTTGGTGGAAAAGAATGAAGCCCACTCAGATTATCACAAGATGATGGACTTCATCAGGAACTGTAAACTAAGCTATGCAATGCTGGAAGCCCCAACTATTTACTGTGAGGTAATTGAGGAGATTTGGACAACTGCAGAGTTCAACCCCACTGATATGACCATCACTTTCACTCTCAAAGGTAAAGATTACTATATTAACTGTGATGATATACAGTCATGTTTCAAACTACCTGAGAACAATGCCATGACACCACACACTGATAATGATGTATCTAGCATGTTAGATGCCATAGGCTATTCTTTTAATTCTGCTAGTTTAGGGAGTATTAGAAGAAAAGGCCTTAGGAAAGAATGGAGTTTTCTTGGTGATGCCTTTATCAAGGTTTTCTCTGGGAAAATTAGTAATTTTGATGCAATAACTTCATCTCTTGTTAATATGCTCTATATGCTAGTTTCTGATAGGTATTTTAATTTTAGCAACTATGTTATGCTAGAATTAGGTACCAGGTTAGGTAACAAAGCTAATAGACCTCATAACATCTACTATGCTAGATTCTTTATGTTATTGGCTAACCATGTTGCTGAAGGTTTGGTCATAACCAATGAGAGTAATAAACTCAAGTGCTGGGCACAAGAAAAAAGGGTCCTTGCAGACCTTTTGAGAATTTACCTCAACAATCAGGTGCCATTGGTATATTTACCAATAATGAATGCACCTCAGGTAAGTGAGGTAAATACTTCTTCAACTCCTACTACTTCCAACCCCATTATTTCTTTGCCTTCAAGTGTGGCCATGGAATCTGTGTCTTTGTCCCAACAGATTCCTACCAAGGCCACCAAACCTAAAGTTTCAAAACCAAAGTCAAAGAAAGCCACCTCTGTTGTTTCTCAAAAGACAACAGTTGTAACAACTACCATAAACCCTGAGTGGAGTGAACAGGGTGTGAGTGGTGAGGGGAGGGGTGATTATCAAGAAACCCCCCAGGATAAGGTAGGAGAGGTGAGTGATACCCCAGCTAGCCAAGCCACAGTTTCTCAAAAGACTGTGGTGGTTGAAAAGGATTCAAACTCATCCCAAGTTGCATCCTCCCAAAAGGGTGCAGCTATTGAAAATAGTCCCCAACCAGGGACACAGAACAAAAGAGGGAGGGACATTGAAGCCACACACTCACCTGTAAAAGCCTTTGCAAGAAGAAAGAGGGTCAAAACCTTAGTTTCCACACAGGGTGCACACACTACACAGATATACCCACCTGTATCTATGCCTTCTCAAATTCAGCTTGATGTGACTTCAACAAATGTGGAATCACAGCCCCATTATCTCAAAATTGACACACATCAATCACCAAATTCTCCATCACCATCTCTGGATATGGACATGATATTCACATCAATTCCTGATTCTCCCTCTTTACAAGTCAGGGGGGAGCCCCACTCAAATACTGGTGATCATCATCTTTTAGATGATTTGTTGGATCATCAGCCAATTCTTTCAGACTTAGTTAAAGAATCTGTGTCACCTAAATTAAAATCAATCCACAAAGATTCAACAATTATGTCACTTTCAATTTCTACTTCTTTTCCTTCTTCAACGGATATTCCTCATCCGTTGACTAATGGTTGTTTTTCGACGGATAAGCTTAACAGCAGTTATCTGTTGATACCATCGGTTTCTACTTCAACGGATACTCCCTATCCTTTGATAGCCTCTACACAAACAACTGACTCAATTCCAAGTGTAGAAGACATGGTTACTATATAATCACTTCTAGGATTGAGGGAAGGGAGTGAAAATTTGAGTGAGAGGCTGGGTTGCTCCCAGACAAAAGGAGAGTTTGAGAGTCTAAATATGCATGCTATTTCTTCCAGCATGGCAAAAGAAAGTGAGAGGAGTGCCACCTTAGTAGGTGAAGGTGAGGGTGTGAGGAGTGTGAGCCAGGGGGAGCCCCTAATGCAAGAAAAGAGAGAAATTGAGAGAAAAGCAGGTACAGAAGGTATAAGGGTGGATCCAACCATTGTTAATGAGTCAATGATTGTGAATGATGCTGAAAAGGAAAGACAATTTCAGCAACATTACAAAGCTGTAATTGATAACATTTCCTTGGATGCTGACACTTTTACTCATCCTGTATCAGCCTATCAATTATTGGCTACTCAGGGCAATGAGGAGGAAAAAAAGACTTTAAATCTAGTACATACTTCAGAATCTCTACAAAGGGATAAAGCTGCTGTCAACTTGAAGATTTTTCAGAGACAATAAAGGAGTCAGAAGAATTTTCAGACTTGAAGACCAGCTTAAAATTGCCAGTAATGAAACTCTCAAGGACATGCAATCAAAGTTGGATATCAGTGAAGAAGATGAAGCTGAATTATACAGAAAACTCCAACTCCAAGTAGAGGAAAATTACAGGAGGCTAGGGAAGAAAATAAGGGATCAAAGGAAAAGAAAATAATTTGCTCAGCCTAAAGGAGCTTCCTTGGAAACAATGTAATTCTTCAATTCTATCTCAGTACATACACTTTTACAGCACTTTTGAATTTCTATTTGATTTCAGTTCATATATTTGTTAAGTGTTTTGTTATCATCAAGATAAACCCAAATTTATGCCTACAATTCTAGTAGACATAAATAGGGGGAGATTGTTAAGAATATGTGTATTAGTTTGATGATAAATTAAACAAAACACTTAAGTAGAAATCTAGTGTTTGTAGCCTCAACAGATAAGACCATTATGGCTATCCGTTGATGGAGTAGCTTTACTTAGAAATAAGTTTAGTATTGTAGCACATTTCAGTTTCTGTATTTAAGTTATAATTATTAGATGTTGTGGGAAATTATAAGTCAATCCTCCTGGTTTTCAGCAACAGTATGCACCAAGGCAGCAATTTCAGCCACAGGGGATGCAACAATAATCTCATGGAGGTGCCGGTCAATCTTCTAATGAAAAATCTAAACTGGAGGAGTTGAGGCTTATGTACAAAAGCCATGCAGTTTCGATCAAGACTCTGGAGAATCAAATAGGGCAAATTGCTAACGCCTTATTGAACCGACCATAAGGAACTCTTCTCAGTGATACGAAAGCTAATCCAGGCAAGAGGGAAGTCAAAGAACAGCTTAAGGCAATCACCCTGAGGTCTGGAAAGGTCGCGACCCCAAAAATCATCAAAATGCAAATTCTGAAAAAAAATTCCAAAAGGCAGGCGCGCTCGCTCCCATACCAAGCGCGCCCGCACCCTGCCCTTTCCCAGAAAGTGAAAATTCTGCTGAAATGGCTTCGCAGAAGGATGACGAGGGGGAGCCGAAGACAAATTCTATTGAAAACACTCCTCCTAAGTAGAATACATGAGACAAATAATTCTATCCACCTCTATTAGGATGAAAACACGCGCTAAAATTCAGACAAGTATACGCGTTCGCAAGTAGTATAAGATATACATCATATTTGTTCCACAGAGACTCTTTTTGGTTAACTTAAGATTATGCACTTATGCAACAATGGTATGGCTATCGCTCAATGATAAGATATTAACAAATTGAGATGTTTATAACTAAGATTAAACTAACATGCAAATAACTAAGAGATTAAAAGTGATTGAATTAAATATATGAGACAAACATGGGTTTTAACTTTATTAAATACTTCATTCAAAATCATTGTTCTTAACCTTAGCATGTAATGGTGATGACAACTAATCAGATAACACGAAACTAGTAAATGCCAACTTTTGTTGTACGAATACCCTATTACCAGACATCCACAAAAGAGATAGAAACTGAATATACACCAATTATGTTGAGACCCTATATGTCTATAGAATTTGACAACATAAAGGTTTAAAGAACAAGTTATCTATAATAATTATATAGGGAAAGTAAGATGGTTAAAATTACCAATGAATCATGCATAATAAATACATGAACCTATGCTAGCATGGTAAGTTCTAAATCTCTATATTCACTGTCACTTCAATAGAGATTAACAAACTATCTTATATGTTCGCGACGCACATAAGACGAATACGCACAACCAACACTAGGATATCATACAATCACCACACACTTAGGTATCAAAAAAATTAACTCTAGACATCCATGAGTAAATCCGTTAGAACCCCATGATAACGATTAGTTCATAACCGAACTCATCGTCACCATGGGTTCCAATGAAAGCATGGTAAATAAACTAAGATAAATTAGGTTTGAAATAACTGAATTATAATCACAAAGTACTTTAACAAGAGTATTAGGTTCAACAACAATGAAAACAAGCATCCAAGATTACAACTTAAGCAAAGAATCACAAGTATAAACAAGATCTTCTTCTCCTTCGTTGGATTGTGCTATTAGGTCTTTTTGCTGCTATCTCCTTGTTCTCCGTCATGAAAAACATTTTTTAAAAGTCTTTAAATACCATCCCAAATAGATCAGGAGCCCAGCAAAACAATCTTCTAAAAGAATCAGGATTTCTGAAAATCGACCTAGCGCGGCTGCCCCGCATACCAGCGCGGCCGCCCTGACCTTGTGGAAAATCTGGATTTTCTTATTTTCTTGACTTCAATTGCCGGTTTCTTTCGCGCAATCGACCGAGGCTCCATCCTAACACTCTTTTAAACATAAATCATGGCTATCCAATCCTTCTTCCGATTATGCCCTGAAATGCAAAACACTACGAAAACACATCAAAAATATAAACAACTTTAGTACAAAACACCAATTTGAGCCTTTACAAAGTGTTCTAAGTGGATATAAATGTCACTTAACACACCCCCAAACTTGAATCGATGTTTGTCCTCAAGCATAACATACTCAAAAATAAGAAATAAAAATGCATGAATGCAACTAACATGAATGCAATGATCCCCTCAGAATAACTAAACCAATCAATAAGCAACATCTCAATAAATGCAATTATTCGTACAAAGTTTAATTAAATCTCACAAATCAACTGACAATCGAGAAACGTGTGTGTGTGCAATTGCTTAACAGATATACTCTCGAAACTAAATCAATAATCATAACTCACCTCTCGTCACGACAATCACAAGGTTATAAATAGAATAAATGATAAACATAAAATGACTGACAACACATCAATTTAATCAGAGTTATACAAGGATTCATGCTTTTATTGATAACACGTAAAAAACACAAACATGTTTATTTGATCGTGCAATGAGCGAGGTCCACAAAAGACTTATGCAATAATACCCATGTAGCGAGCATTAGGTTAGTGGATCCCAGATTATAAAATCCTTAGGTCACTAGGCACAAAGTCCCCTAGAACTTAATAACTCGAGTATTAAAGAGCCCACTAATGATCAATTATGCATAACGTATATTTTTTTTCTTTTTCTTCTTCTTTTTTTTCTCGTTTTGTTTTCTTTTTTTCTGAACGAGTTCGTTTCGCTCCATATCGCTCAACCCTACACTACTTATATAAATATGAGTTGGCTACTAGCCATTTGACGCCTAGCCACAACTAGCATTGGAATCCAATATTTTTCTCCAATTTTAAAAAATCCATGTTGTTTCGTCACTAAGAGAATAGCATAAATTCTAGACATAAACAAGTGATTAAACCTCGACAAACAAACAAGTCATGATCATGATCTAGCACTCAAGCAACCTATAAGACTTAGTGAAATTTTCTTATTTCTAGCATGCAAATTAATTCGTTAGGACTTAACATTCCTCTATACGACATCACTACACTCAAATCAACATCACAAATTAATCGAAAAAGCAACCTAAGGGATCATGATATAATGCCGATACAACTATATGCAACATACTAACATGATAATAAATACGCAAAACAAAAACAAAAACAAATAACTATATGACAAAAGACTTATACAATAATACCCATGTAGCGAGCGTTAGGTTAGCGGATCCCAGACTATAAAAGTCTTAGGTCACTAGGCACAAAGTCCCCTAAAACTTAATAACTCGAGTATTAAAGAGCCCACTCATGATCAATTATGCATAACACATATTCTTTCTCTTTTTTTCTTTTTTTTATGAACCAGTGTGTTTCGCTCCATTTCGCTCAACCCTAGACTACTCGTATAAATATGAGTCGGCTACTAGCCATTTGACGCCTAGCCACAACTAGCATTGAAATCCAATATTTTTCTCCAATTTTAAAAAATTCATGTTGTTTTATCACCAAGAGAATAGCATAAATTCTAGACATAAACAAGTGATTAAACCTCAACAAACATACAAGTCATGATCATGATCTAGTACTCAAGTAACCTATAAGACTTAGTGAAATTTTCTTATTTTTAGCATGCAAATTAATTCATTAGGACTTAACATTCCTCTATACGACATCACTACACTCGAATCAACATCACAAATTAATCGAAAAAGCAACCTAAGGGATCATGATATAATGCCGATGCAACTATATGCAACATACTAACATGATAACAAATAAGCAAAATAAAAACAAAAACAAATAACTACATGACAAATATGTAAACTATATGAACTAAACTATCATGAATATATATCTATATGGACTCACACACAAATATTCCCTAACTATCACCTCTCAAACTTAAAAATTTCACTGTCCTCGGTGAAGGTAATAGCAAGGAACCAAGACATACCTACTCGGAAGAAGAATCATCATCACCCTCTGTGGGTGGAGTGTTAGGAGTCAGATACACAGAATCTTCTCCAGAAACTGGCCACTGAATGTCAACCCTCGTGGCTCGAAAAGTTGTACCCAATGCTTGAGTAAGATCCTGCGCAAACCTGATCTGCGACACATACATCGCATCCATCTGCCTCGTCAAACTCCTATACTGCGTCAAGACTAAACTAACACTATCCTCTATCTCCTGCTATTGCTGTTGTTGTGAAGAACTAGCCCCACCCACCTGATATCTCCACGCTGCTCTACTTTCCTGAGTTGAACCACCAGCATAAATCTGATCGGCTAGCTGGCCATCCGGTAAATGATCATAGGTGTACCCAAGTCCTTTCTCGTTATCCTTTCGACCACACCACTCCTGCATGCTTCATATCGTAGAATTGTCGACATGTGGGCCAATGAACACCCACTGCAATATAAAGCTTGGTCACAATCGAGGCATAAGGGATAGACCCCGTAGTGCCTCCACGCAAAAACCGCAAAATACCCTAATGAATAACATAACCCAGATCCACATAATCTCCCTGCAAAATCCCCCAAAACAACTTTGCACGATCCACAGTCATATCATACACATGAGAAGAAGGCATGATATTCGCTCAAATAAAAGTATTCCAAGCACGAGCAAACCTATTTTTTTATTTTTTTTGGTTTTTCTTCTAATTTTCTTCCTTCTATCTGCTTTTCTGAACTAATAATATATAATAAACTTGGGCTGCCTTCCAAAAAGGGTTTGGTTTACGTTGTTAGCTTGACGTAGAATTTTGAGATCAAGTTGACAATAAAATGGCATTAACCACCTCACGTTTTGTCGTATCTCCATAGTAATGCTTCAAACACTGACCATTGACCTTGAATGCTTGGCCTGGATCATTCTCAAAAATTTCCACCACTTCATATGGAAACACAGTTTTGACAACAAACGGCCCTGACCATCTCGACTTTAATTTTCCAGGAAAAAGACGGAGATGAGAGTTGAACAAAAGAACTTGTTGCCCTGGCACAAATAATTTGTGTACTAGGCCCCTATCGTGCCATCTCTTGACTTTCTCCTTGTACATTTTGTTGTTCTCATACGCTTGAAGTCGGAACTCGTCGAGTTCATTCAATTGAAGCATCCTTTTCTTACCACCTGAGTTAGATCAAGGTTCAGTTTCTTCAAAGCCTAATATGCCTTGTGCTCTAGCTCCACAGGCAAATAAAATCCTTTACCATAAACCAATTGAAATGGTGACATGCCTAGCGGAGTCTTGAATGCTATTTGATATGCCCAAACAACTTTATTCAGCTTCAAAGACCAATCCTTTCTCGATGGACATACAACTTTCTCCAGAATATGCTTGATCTCTCTATTCGATACCTCAACTTGACCATAGTCTGAGGATGGTAGGCTGTAGCAATTCGATGACTCTTGGAGTCCCAAATCTTGTAAATAACTACTTGTGAAGAAAATTGATGTAACACCCCCAAATCCAGGGTCAAGGGATTTGGTCGTCACTATGAAACCTCAATCCAAATTAACCTGTTTAATCAATAAATAAATGCGAGCAGAAGATATTTATCATTTATGACCCCAAACTAATCCAAGATCTTTTAAGGTTACAGTTTTAGAAACAAGAAATCCAAATTCCACCAATAATTTTTCACTTTTTTTTAAACTCTTTTTAATAAAATCCAATTCAATACTAACCCGCTAGTATAACTTCGAAAAGAAGTATACTAGGCCCATCTATAAAATAACACAATTATAATATAATATAATATAAACAACTTTATACAATAAAACTTACACTAGCCCGCACACCCTGGACCAACCACCTTCCAAAAGCTTCTTCTTTGCTTCCTTGAATTTCACGGCTAAATAACGCAAGTTAATCCTCACTGGAGGTTAAATTTAAAAACAGGCAAGTATGAGCAGAAGAAATGCTCAGCAAGATCATTATAGCGAATATAGGGTCGTTTTGATATAAAACCGACATCTGCAATAGAGTAGAACCTTTAAAATTATAATTGTTGAATCATAAAATTTTAGTTGAGGAACCCCAAAATTGATTCCTTAATTGTATTCAAAATCATTTTGATATTTTTGAGCGAAATGCTTCAGCAATACTTTAAATCTTGACGAGAATAAAACTCCTAAAACAGTGTTGACGGAAATATCGTAAACCACAATGACATGAAACAATGATTATGGATTGAATCATAAACTTTACTCAAAACCGAACACTTGAAATTAATACTTATTTTGCTGTCATATCAAATTAGATATCAACACGAACTTTGATGCTCACAACATCCCATACTGAAGTCAACATCAATCGTCTATACTAATACTACTTTTGATATTTAACAACAATGTAAGTATCAGCATAAATCAGAATCTGAATCAAAACTGCATTTTACCATTATTCCAAAACATAAACAGTTGATAAATTATTCCTTACAAGATTATCAAAAGCAATATAATAATTTAGATTGGAATCCTCGAACGACGGTGTGTTGCCTCCGGTGATCAGCCGCGGAGCAACACCAGTATGCCGAAGCATATCCAACTAAACAAATGGGGCACCCAAGGCACATATCGGCCTAATGGTATTATATCTTGTATAATACCTAAATCTCCGCTGGACCGCCACCACGGCCTCTTACGGAACCATCCAATCTTAAAACATTTTATTAAAAGGGGTCATAATACTCGACACCCTTATAAACTTTTATTCCCCCATTTACTTGGGCAGGAATACTCGCAAAACCAACTCATTTTTCTCAAAACCTAAAACATTTATAAATCCATTCATTTGATAAGTAAAATCACTTAGCTATTCTGAACATAGAATAGCAGAAAAGTACTTGCATAAAAAGAATCATTTAATTCAGCGATATATAAAATATTTATCTATTTTGAACTGAGAATAAGGAAAATAATACTTGCATAATAAGCTTCAAAATAAATATCACTTGAATAATAAGTGATGATAGGGATAATTGCCTTTGGGTTTTAGTAGTTAGTCACATTCGTAATGACGTATCTATTCTGACAATCTGTCTCAAAACATCACCGTCCTTCTTTTCAACACCTCACCGCTATGCTGCTCCTGCGATTGCTAGAAGCCAGATATTCTATACCATTCCACCCCATTCTTTATCCAATACCTTGTCCTGATCAACTCTAACTATCCGCATCTATAATTAAAAGATATAGCTTTAATCGTCTAAATGATAATTACTCAACAAACTGCGCTTTAATAGCCTATCGTCTACCCATATGATAGCCCACACATAACTATAATAATCAAACACATGACTCTTGACCCACTTACACACGTAATTCACATAGCACATAAGCACATAACTCACGTATCACATAATTCATATCACATATGACTCGGTTCGTCAAAAGGTTTGACCCAATACGTTTAAAACTAAAATCGGGTCAAAATATCATTTTTCAGTCACTATGCAACTCATAATCGATTTACAAAACAAGTGACCTTACGAAATAAAAGGATTTGGGTCTCGAAAGTATTTTTACTGAAAGTAGAATATTTTTCTGAGTCTAGAGGCGTTCGTTTCGTATTAAACAGACGAACGGTTGATTTATTATGAATTTTTGAACATTTTTTCGAATTGAAATGGGTCTCCGAATCATTTTATAATTAAATAATAGGGCTCGAACACCCAAAAATAATTTTATAAGAATTATCGAGCCTGGAAAATAATTTAAAATAATATTTTAAAGTTCAAAACTATTTTTCGGAAATTTTAAATCAATTTTAAATAATTAAATTTAATTAAATAATCTATTAAACTTAATTAATAACTAATTAATTAATTAATTAATATTTAAATTAATTGACTAATTAAATAATTAATTATCAATTAATATTAATTAATTAAATAATTAAGATTTATTTTTAGATAAAAAAATAATTTTCAGAAATTAAATACTGAATTTTGGAATTTAAAATAAATAAAAACAATTCCTAAAATAAATTAAAAAGAGAAAATACAGTTTTTGAAAATATTTAAAACAAAAATCCTGTTTTTGTAAGTTTTTATAATTAAAGTACGAATTTTGCAAATAAGGAAGACTTCCAGGGGCCAAACTGTAATTTTGACACCCCTGGTCGTCTTCTCCGGTGAGTCACCGGCGAGTCACCGACGGCGACATCGCCGGCCGGCTGATTCCATCCAGAAACCCACCAGAAACTGCAGATCGATAGAACTCAAGACCAAGAACCTTTTCGTTGCCTCCAAATTCATAAATATTGTTCCAGTCGGCCGGAAAACCGGCTGGAACTTCTTCGTTTCCGGTGAGTTCCGCCGTTCCGGCGAGCTCGATACAGCAACCCATCCAAACAATTAATTACATGGATCGAATCATCTTGAGACGATCTACGCACTGGTAACCTTAATTTCAGTCCAGAAACAATGGTTCAAGAAAACCCAAAATTGATTAAGAACATTCAAACTCTATAAACCCTAATTTTTGAATTCGAGAATCAAACTCAAATTTTTATATGTTATTGAACTCCAAATTTAAAGTATAATATATCAAAATGACCAGAAAAATATTATCTACACGATGGAATCATCAAATCATACCAACAACATCAAGAACAAAAATTCATATATTAATCCTTAATTAATTCGAATTAAAATAAATAAATAATAAAATCACCTTAATTTCTGCACTAAAATGGTTGATTGATTCAGAAAGTACTTTTCGAGAGCTTCATTTTGATATATCGCATGCTTGAATCGGAGTTCGATAACGCATTCGTTCGTGCATTTGATTTTCAGGAACGTATCGGTTTCTAGGGTTTTTCTCTGTATTTTTACTGGTTGTAAATGAATAAACGAATAAAATGAAATAAGAAACATGCTATTTATATTTACGGAATATTGGTTCGTTCTGGATCGTTTTGGATCGATAAATTAGTTGCTTAGACGGTAAGTAACTACAAAACAATCCCAAAATAGATTACTTAGCCGCTAAATAACTATAAAAATGATACAATTTAATATCAGATTTGGATAATTATCAAAACCGAGCCTTTCATAAAATAGCATATACGAAAATAATGTAAAAATATCCCGTCTCTCGAGAATACGGGTTTTGTTGATCTATCGAAATGGGTATCGTACCGAAAATCTTGTGTCGGGCCGTGCACGGGTCAAACCGTAATCCGGATCAAAAAAGTCAAAACACGGAAAATGTCCGGAATTACCAGATTAGGTTAGGAAGAGTTTCGGGTTATAAAAACGTAAAAACAGTTGAAGTCGGACGATTCCCGGCTTTATAAAACAGTTTTGTAATTATTTAGAAAATAATTAATAATTCATAAATCATTATAAAATCATATAACACTCCAAAAATTAGCAGAAAAATACCATAATTATCTATATTTTAATCTACACATTTAAAAATTAAAATATTCAAATAATATCATATATAAACATCCCAACATCAAATCCAATTATCATATAATTTACTAAAATTCACATAAAATCACATAAACAATTCCAAATAATAATAATAATAATATTTGAAAATGTGGGATATTACAATTGAGCACTACCTTCACATCATTTATCGGAAAAGCTTTAACTTCCACCTATTTTGAGACATAATCTACTACCAACAAGATATACTAATTGTTGTATGACGAGACAAATGGCCCCATGAAGTCAATTCCCCAAACATCGAAGACCTCAACCTCGAGAAGCACATTAAGAGGCATCTCATCTTTCTTTGACATATTACCAACCCGCTGGCAGCGATCACACTTTAAAACAAACTGATGCGCATCCTTAAACAATGTAGGCCACAAGAATCCTGGTTGAAGGATATGAGCTGTTGTCTTCTCTCCACCATAGTGGCCTCCATAAACAGTTGAATGGTAGTCTCGCAAGATACCCTCAGTCTCGCTGTACGGAATACATCTCCTGATGATTTGGTCAGCTCCTTGCCGAAACAAAAATGGCTCATCCCAAATTTACCACTTCACCTCATAAAGAAACTTCTTCCTTTGAGCAAAAGTCAAGTCCAGAGGCATAACGTTGCTCACAAGGTAGTTCACAATGTCCGTGAACCACAGGTCTTATTTTTGCACCCCAAACAACTACTCATCGGGAAAGACTCATTTATCAATGTCTTGTCCTGTGAAGCTATACTTGGATCTTCTAACCGAGAGAGATGATCATCAACTTGATTCTTAGTACCTTTCCAATCCTTGATCTCCAACTCAAACTCTTGAAGTGAAAGAACCCATTGAATCAATCTAGGATTCGAGTCCTTTTTTGAGACGAGGTAGCGAATCGCAGCGTGATCTGTGAAACCTGTCACCTTCATCCCAAGCAAAGAAGATCGAAACTTCTCAAAACCGTAGACAATGGCTAAGAGTTCTTTCTCAGTTATGGTGTAGTTCAGTTGAGCACCATTGAGGGTCTTACTATAATAGTAGACCATATGAAACATATTGTTCTTTCTTTGCCCAAGAACCGCTCCAACTCCATATTCACTCGCATCGCATATCATTTCAAAAGGCTCATTCCAATCAGGTGCAGTTATGACATGTGACATGATAAATCTCTTCTATAAACTCTCAAAAACAGTTAGGCACTCGTCATCAAACTTGAATGGGACATCTTTCTCTAGCAGATTGCACAACGGCTTCGAAATTTTAGATAAGTCCTTTATAAAACACCGATAGAAACCCGCATGACCAAGAAAGCTGCAGATTCCGTTAACAGAAATTGGTGGAGAAAGGTTTTTAATGACCCCCACCTTGGCTTTTTCCACCTCAAGACCTTTGCTAGAAACTTTGTGCCCAAGAATGATGCCATGTTGCACCATAAAGTGACATTTCTCCCAATTGAGAACCAGATTGGTCTCAACGCACATTTTCAGCACTAACCAAGATTGTGCAAGCATTCATCATAAGAAGTTCTGAAGATAGAGAAATCATCAATGAATACTTTAACATTATTTCCAATCATATCAGAGAACAAAGCCATCATGCATCTCTGAAATGTGGCTGGTGTACCACATACCCAAAAGAAACTCTTCAGAAGGCAAATGTACCAAATGGACAAGTGAAGGTAGTATTTTCATGATCTTTTGGAGCGATGCAAATCTGATTATAACCCGAATAGCAATCCAGAAGACAGTAGTACTCGTGCCCAGCCAACCTGTCAAGCATCTGATCAATAAAAGGAAGAGGGAAGTGATCTTTCCTCGTGGCTTTGTGTAGCTTCCTGTAATCCATACAAACTCTCCACCCCGTGACTGTTCGAGTAGGAATAAGCTCATTCTTTTCAGTAGCAACCACGGTGATGCCTCCTTTCTTCGGCACACACTGAACTGGGCTTGCCCAAGAACTGTCAGAAATAGGATAGATGATCCATGCATCTAGCCACTTGAGAATTTCCTTCTTCACACCCTCCTTCATGATCAGATTTAGCCTTGTCTATTGCTTAACAGTCAGCTTGCTTCCTTCCTCTAGCAGAATTTTGTGCATGGAATAAGAAGGGTTGATTCCCTTGATATCTATTATAGTCCATCCAATTGCCGATATGAACTCTCTCAAAATTCTCAAGAGCTTTTCCTCATCACTACCTGAAAGGTCAGATGCAATAATAATAGGAAAAGTAGATACATCACTTAAAAACGCATACCTCAAGTGTTCAGGCAAAGGTCTAAGCTCAAGTGTAGGAGCTTACTCAATAGATGGCTTGAGACACCCCTCAACATTTTTGAGTTCTGACAATCCAAGAGATTCAAAAGGCATATCCATCTTTCGCTTCCAAGGTGAAGCATTTAAATACTGCAACTGTTCATCACCTTCGTTATCTTCACTATCTGAATCCCCAATCAAGGCTTTCTCTAAGGCATCATACTTTAGCATTTGATCAAGCTCTGAAGAAACCATAAATTTAACCAATTCCACTTTAAAGCACTCCTCTTGATCAGTAGGGAATTTCATGGCATTAAAAACATTGAAGGTCACATCCTGATCCCGAACTCGCATAGTGAGTTCACCTTTCTGCACATCAATCAAGGTCTGTCTAGTAGCCAAGAAAGGTCTTTCCAAGATTATGGAAATCTTCTTATCTTCCTTGAAATCAAGAATTACAAAGTCAGCAGGAAAGATGAGTTTGTCCACTTTGACCAAGACATCCTCCACAATGCCTCGTGAATATGTAATAGAACGATTAGCCAACTGTAAGGACATATATATAGGCTTTGGATCAGGTAAACCCAAATTATTGAAGATAGACAAAGGCATCAGATTGATGCTAGTTCCAAATCACATAAACACTTGTCAAACGATAATTTTCCGATGGTGCAAGGAATAGTGAAGCTTCCAGGATCCTTATGCTTCAGAGGCAAATTTTGTTGCGGCACAGCACTGCAATCCTCCATAAGAGCAACGGTCTCTAAGTCATCGAGCTTCATTTTCCCAGAGAGAATACATTTTATGAACTTTGAATAGCTTGGCATTTGTTCAAGAGCTTCTACAAAAGGTATGTTGATATGAAGTTTCTTGAACACCTCCAGAAACTTAGCAAATTGCTTATCCAACTTCTTCAATCTTTTAGGAAAAAGAGGTGAAGGATAGACCTATTTCTACCCTGTATTACTGTAACACCCCCAAATCCGGGGTCGGGGATCCGGGTTGTCACGAGTTCCATTTCCCTTAATAACACCCAATCTTAATAAATAATCAACTATTCTGTACTGTGACCCCACTATAAACACACACACCACAAGTTATAGTCTCAGAGATGAATATCCAAAAATAATCACAAGTCATTTTATTCCACAATTATATGCCAATACACCTTAAAAGGGTTTCCGAATAAATTTACATTTCTTTGCCATTATTACAATTCATAAATATACATAAAACTGGTTCATCAATAGTTGAAAACCTAGCCTATTGGTAGCTCCTACCTCAGCTACGGCGGCATCAACGCTTCCAGCAAACTGCGGAACATTTTCTAACCGCTTGCGAATTGGAAGCTTATTCCTGTTCATCTTGTCTAGCTGATGTTGTGTGATGAAAGAAGAAAGCAAGGGTGAGCAACAAGCCCACCAAAATAATATGTATAACAATTTACAATATATGAGCATTCTCATAGTACTCATGAAAGTTTTGGTCAAGAAGAAATGAACCAAGTTTGATATCTTACCGCGACCAAGTCGCAAAATATTCAGTATATATGTACATATATACTTTTCACAATCTTTGAAATCCTCTGACATGTATAATATACACAGAGTTCCCGTTTATAATTGTATAAAATATCGTTGCAAGGTGATCTCATATATCTAACCTTGTCTCAACGTTTTTCCGAAAATCTTTGACATGCACAAGATAATCATTTACTAGATATAAGTTTAAAAGATGAAGTTACAAGATACCCCAATATACTTATATCCGAATACTACTTGAACTACCACCGTTCAAGTTATAATCAGTTTCAAAAGTTCATCACCCAGATGAGACTACAAGATAAGACTTGAATAGATTCAATCCTTGAAATATCATTATAAATAATGAAGTTACGAGATACTTCATTAAGTCCCGATATATATATATATACACCTATATATATATACATTTCATACACTCCTTGAAAACCTCTGTTATGAAAATTATAAACAGAGTTGCAATTTCCAATGAATTTTGGAAATGAGAAAACCTTGGCATAAACCTGATATCTTGTTGATCAGGCAAAGATACCAATAAGTAACCTTTTCTACTAGTAGATGGATGAATCCCCCACCGGTCATCACCCTGGCCTTATTAGGACCTTGTGCTGGACCGCCACCCGGCCTCTTACGCATTGATGGGCTGCCACCCAGCCACTTACACTTTGATAGACCGTACCCCGGCCTGCCGCTTATGCCGACTCAATTAAATGGACTTACTTACCGAACGTTGGGTAAGTAATCAATTCATTTATCAAAACAGCAACCTCGTTGCGAATATAAAATACACCACAGAGCCGGATCCCTTAGATTTTTGAGCGAGTATTCAACTCCCCTTCAAAAAGGAAGATCTTAAATTTGAAAACGAGTTTTGGGATCCGCTCTAACCTTTAAAAATCATTTTGAAGACTCAAAAACACTTTAAAGAGTGTTTGGAGTAATGCTGATTTAATAAAGTAAACCTGTCCCGATATATTAGAAAATATCTGAATATTATTAAATAATATTCCCATAAGGATAATCTCTATATAAATAACTCGAAGTAGAAGTTGTAAAACTTATACTTGAAGTGAGTATTAAATAACCAAAGATATACTTATACGAAAGTACTATATTTATTTGAATAATCAAAAATAAGTTTGATTATCGACACCTTATTCTTTAATAAAATAAAGAATATATCTCAGAAAATAATCGGAGTCAATGGTCCTCATATGAATCTTCAAATAATATTCATTAAATAATATAAAGTGAGTCATAAGTCCTCGAATGAATATTCAAGTAATATTCATTAAATAATATAAAGTTATCGAATAAACCTTATTCGATTAATAGTTTTGAAAACTATATCAATATATATATATATATATATATATATATTTAAATATATATATATATATATATATATATATATATAATATACTCGAGAACATCGACTCCCGGTTTTAGAAAATGTTCACCTTTGGGTCCCCTATACTAAGGGTATACACAACTGCTGCTTATCTCTAGCATAGGTATTATGCAACTAATAAGCACTTGAACCAACAGATATATAAATCAAGAATACGGAACAGGCATGCATATATACCATATCATATGCTACAATATATCGCAAGAATTTGCTAATAACAAATATGCATTTATCACAAGATCATGCATATACACATATACATCACAACAACAGTTATACGGGTAGAAAACTTGCCTGAGTGACTGGGGGTTACAAATGGCTCGGGACGAGTCTGGTAACCTATAATGAACATGTAAGTTGGAATTAAACCAAAGTCACTTGTAAATCTATACTTTAACCAAATTAGACTCTAACGCTCGCTTTGCGCTTACTGATTCTCTTAAGTCGCTCGAGTACCCTTGGCTCCACCATTTTTAATAAATTAACCATTACGATTTTTAAGGCGATTCTTTCGCGAGTACCTTACCAACTGCCTAATCCACTTAACATAGTTATTTCATACTCCAATTAGTCC
The DNA here is from genome assembly GCF_009905375.1 of Apium graveolens. NCBI lineage: Eukaryota > Viridiplantae > Streptophyta > Magnoliopsida > Apiales > Apiaceae > Apium > Apium graveolens. Next base: position 151,889,389 of record NC_133654.1, on the reverse strand, counting down.
TTTAAGATCTTTAACCTATGTTTCAAAGTAAGGCGAGGGGTAATGGTTCGTTCGCGAAACGTCGTTACTTAAAACGACCGTTTCTCCTAAACCGTACATCAGAATCAAACGAACCACATATCAAAACGAAGCTCGTAACATGAACTATCTAAACAGGGCAATGATCAAAACCTAGAATGTCACGCCCCCAACTTAAACAGAAAAATAAATATAGCTATTACATCATTTTAATGAAGAATACACAACCAAATCCAAGATCTTACAGTTTAGGGTTTGGAACAGCCCAACACTACCAACTATTACATCTGATTACAAATATCGAGTCCTCACATAACTATTATTACTTATTCTACCTGAGCTCGAACATAAGCATCAGCATCACAGGTCTTACGGGCAGTCTGCTTGAATCTAACCATAGCTGCTAGCTGTAATATCAGGGTAAAGCAAGGAGTGAGCCAAATGCTCAACAAGTGCTAACAGTACGACACAAAACATAAATTGAGATATACTTTTAAGAATGTCAATGGAAAGATATAACTAATGATAACGATAGATAAAACTATATGCGATGGCATCATTTTGCTTCTTTCAAAACAATTTTAAAAAAAATCATGTCTTAATCAAAATCATTTTATGACGCTACGATTAAAGCCGGTGATCAGCCGCGAAGTAATCCCGAACCTCGCTGGGTTCTAAAATATTAACGGGAATCCCTAGGCAACTTTTAAGCCTAATATAAGTGTGGAAAGGACTCGCGTCTCAGTCCAGATCCACTATTCAAGAAAACATTTATCCCTCTTTGGGACTGAAAACCCACATTTTATTTATTTCAAAAGCTGATACCGAATTGTAACAAAATCTCTTTTAACAGTAAACATTTTTATTAAGGGAATATAGATCAACTCGAAACACGGGAAATATGGTACTAAATCTCAGAGCCATGATTCATAAAACTAAACTCTATTAGGGTAACTGAATGGTTTTCATGTATCAAAGTTTGGACAAGGGAATTTAGTGAGGCTATTGGATATCATGAAAGGAAGTGCCAAATTAGGCTTAAAGCAATGGTTTCTCATCAAGGTACAGGTGTTGGATCATTAAGAATGTAAGCTTTATGAATACTAAGGGTGTTAAGGTATGAAGAATGATTTTTAGCTCAGGATATATCAGAATTGACAAGCTTTAGGATAAGAAAGAAGGGTATCAATCGTTGAGGGTTCATGTTGATAAGTTTCTGACTTGCAGGGTTCAAAGTAAGGTTCTATAGGGATTCAAGTATCAGGATGAGATATCAATACATAGGAAACATCAACATGTTAATCAAGAGGATCAATCAAGTAATATATCAACTCTTCATTTTATCATGGCATTAAACTATCATGAAAGACTTTTGAACTACTTGCAATACATACTCGAGGGTTCATGGCATCTCTATGTAACTCAAAGATAAACAAAAGATACGCTTGATTTAAATATATCAAAATGACTCAGGATAATTGCATCGATATATATATATGAACTGTTTATAGTAAATACGAAGGTCAAGTTGAATCACTTGCCTTGAGATAGGCTGGTCTGGTCTGACTGGTAGGAGCAACAACTGGAGCTTCACTCGACTTTTATGGAAATTTTTCCCTCGTCTCGAGATCCCACATAAATAATAATAATCCTCATTATAATATATTCTTACCATCTCAACCTATTTACAACCCGAAATTAAACACGGATGGCACTTAGGCCTATATGCACTTAATTTATATTCACTTTTAAATTACAATTGCACACACATAGCCATATATTCACATATCATATATTAACACCAAATAACACCATATATACCATAATGCAACACTAGGCTTGGATGATCTCGACTCACAACTTAAGTCACTTGGTCGCTAAACTAGACAAAGTCTTCAAATTTTGGCTTCCTAACTCGATATGCCTTTCCTAAATTATCCAAAACCTATTGACCCTCACTTGTGCCTTTTGCTCTACTGACCTTATACTATCTTACAACTATGGTGGTCGACCTAATATTCACTTCTAAGTGTTCTAAAACTATGTGATAAGTGATAGTGCTTACTAGTGCAAATTTCAGAATGACAACTATAGTTTCTTGAGTGCATTAGGCACTCTTGAACTACAGTTTTTCCTTCAAAACCTTTACACAAGACTCTCCTGACCTAAGGGCATCTCACAAACTTGATGTGGCTCAAGGGCCTGGCTTGGGCCTAAGCTAAAAGTCCAAGGTTCCCCTATTTTTCTGGGCAGAAAATGCCCTGACTTGAATTGACTTGTGACACATGGTTCTAACTCATATCCTATGAACTATAGTTGGAAAAACTTATATGACACTCCCTCTAACTAAGGCCCAATTGGGCCTAATGAGGGCCTACCCATGACATGGTCAAATCTCCTTATTTCTAAGTTGCAACAAAACTGTCCCCTGCTGGACAGATTTTGTTATTCTACTTGTGCACCTAACCAAATGACATGCAAACCTACAACCAACTCCTAAAACCTTTTATATACTCCCAATACTAACTTCTGGTAGCTTGGGCCTCAAAGTGCACACCAATGACATGGTCAAAACTCACTCTAAACCTCAGGGTGCTATACTGATTTTTCTGCAGAAACTATAACTCTCATTTTCCAAGGTTTTGACTTGACAAACTCAACTAACAACAACTCAATACTTAAAACAAGACTTATACATGGTGATCTACTGAAATAACTCCCTTATTCTCAAAATAAACTTGGGTGAGATCATCCATGCACAAAAACAACAACAACAACATGCAACCAAATATATAACATGCAACTCATGGAAAGCACATAACAAGATTTCGGCTAGGCATAAAGTTTTAAATGCTTGCAAAATCGACTTGCACCTAATACTCATCCTTAATAACCATGAAATATAACTTCTTTTAAGTATTAAAAAGAAATTTATCATGGAAACAATCTATTTTAAGCACACATATTTCGAATTTATAGATTTTTAAACATAACTACATGATTTCGAAAAGAGTAGCATGCAAAACATGGTTGATCATCATTTTAATGTCTTAAAACTAGCATGCATGGCTAAACATAAATATATAATGAAATTTCAGTAGCATGCAAAGGATTTTAAAGCATGATATCTCCATAAAACACTTAGTTAGCACATATACATAATATATCTCATAGAGAGCTCTTGAATTCACAAGAATCAAGAGTTTCTCTTTGGAGATCACATAAGAACTACACATGCATTCATGGAACTTCAACTTCCAAGTCACAAAATACTTGGAAAGTATATAAGATGAATGTAGGTAGAAGATTTACACTTGGGAAGATGAAGAATGAATTGAAAAATGGAAGGGTGTGGGGGATTTTGGCCTTCGGCCGAGAGCAAGGTGGGAGGGGGAAAAGGAGAGAAATTTGTGGTGTGTTGGAGTGTGGAATGAGTGAAATGACTTCTCCCACTTTGATTTCTTTGTTTTATGCTATTTGGTTTACAAATAATGAGTGGAAGTGAGAACTTACAAAAATGTCCCTTGGTTAAAGTTAGGCCATTTTGCATGCAAGGCTAAGGTAGTAATTTGGTAATAATCAAATGAGTTAGTGGGGTTGAAAAAGTCTTGTTTGCCCTTTGAGAGAATAGATGGATGATTTGCATGCATGGTCTCTTATGTAATCTGATAAATATGACAACTAAAATTTATAATGATTTATTTTTATAAAATAAAATACAAGTTCAAAAATTATAAAATTTATACCATAAAATAACTTGGATTTTTAGAGACTTTATAAAATCATTTTCAAAATTTGTGAACAAAATACCTTTTAAAAGAAAATTTTTCCAAAGCTTAGAATATTCCTTATAAATCAGAAATAAAGAAATTAAATAAACTCTTGCTTTAAAAAATCATAGAAGCAAATTTATAATGCAGAAATTTTCACTCACACTAGCGTACAATCATTGAATATATTTTCATTTGACTTTAATATTATACCCAATCCACAAATAATATTACATAAAATGCCGGTCGTAACATCCTCTCCCCCTTAAGGGATTCTGTCCCCAGAATCTAAGAGAAAAGATGAGGATGCCGGGAACGCATATCAGACTCTAACTCCCAAGTCGACTCTTCGACCTTAGGGTTCCTCCAAAGTACTTTTACTAACTTTACTGACTTATTTCTAAGACGCTTTACTTGCCAGTCGAGTATTTTAACCGGTTGCTCCATAAATGACAGGTCTGCCTGAATTTCTACAGGTTCATATTCTATCACATGGCTAGCGTCAGGATTGTACTTCTTAAGTAACGACACATGGAATACATTATGCACATGCTGATACTGAGGTGGTAAGGCCAACTCATAGGCCACCTTTCCCACTTGACTCAAAATCTCAAAAGGACCTATGTATCTAGGTGCTAACTTCCCTTTCTTGCCAAATCTCATCAACCCTTTTCTAGGTGACACCTTCAGCAACACAGCTTCACCAATTTGGAATTGAACGTCCTTACGTGCTGGATCCGCATACTTCCTCTGTCTATCTTGAGCAGCAAGCAACGTTTTCTGAATTAACTTGACCGAGTCATGCAACTGTTGTACCAATTTCGAGCCAAGAATTCTTCCTTCTCCCACTTCATCCCAACTTATTGGTGATCTACATTTTCGCCCGTACAAAGCTTCGTATGGTGGCATGCCGATACTGGAATGATAGCTGTTGTTGTAAGAGAATTCAATCAACGGCAAATGGTCGTCCCAACTTTCTGTATAATCGATTGCACAACTGCGCAACATGTCTTCAATCGTTTGAATTGTCCTTTCACTCTGGCCATCAGTCTGCGGGTGGTACGCCGTGCTCATATTCAACTTTGTGCCAAGACATTCCTGAAATTGCTTGCAGAATCTCGAGTTAAATCGGGGATCTCTTTCTGAAACTATTGATACGGGTACTCCATGCCTTAGTACGATTTCGCGCACATACAGATGAACCAACTTGTCCACTGACGACTTCTCATTTATTGGAAGGAAATGCGCCGACTTCGTAAGACGATCAATTACCCATATTGCGTCATGCCCGGATTTCGTTCGCGGTAGTCCTACTATAAAGTCCATAGCGATATTTTCCCATTTCCATTCTGGAACCTTCAGGGGCTGAATTAATCCGCTTGGTCGTTGATGTTCTGCCTTTACTTTCTGACAAGTATAGCACTTCGCAACCCATTCTGCCACGTCTCGCTTCATATTTGGCCACCAAAAGTTCTTCTTTAAGTCTCGATACATCTTAGTGCTTCCCGGGTGGATTGAAAATTTCAAATTGTGGGCTTCATGGAGGATCTCATTCTTTAATTCAGGTACATGGGGAATCCATATTCTGGATGAAAACCTTAGTATCCCTTGCTCATCCCTTTGAGTATTAATCTCCTCTCCAGATAACTGATTCTTCTCTTTTTCCATTACTTCCTCTTGACACTTCTTTATCTTTTCCACTAGTGTTGGCTGAAAGGTCATTGCACGACAAACTTCCTCGACTTTTCCATAAGCACAAAGTTCCAATTCCAATTTTTTGATTTCTTCAGTTAACTCTTTTGATGTTATCATCATATTCAATCTCTCCTTCCTACTCAGAGCATCGGCCACTACGTTCGCCTTTCCAGGATGGTAATTTATCGAGCAGTCATAGTCCTTGATCAATTCCAGCCATCTCCTCTGCCTCATATTGAGCTCTTTCTGAGTAAAAATATACTTTAAACTCTTTTGATCCGTGTAGATTTCACACTTCTCTCCATAGAGGTAATGTCTCCAAATCTTAAGTGCGAACACTATGGCGGCTAGTTCCAAGTCACGCGTCAGGTACTTTAACTCATGCGGCTTCAACTGTCTTGACGCATATGCGATCACTTTACTGTGTTGCATCAACACACAACCCAAACCCTTATGTGAAGCGTCGCTGAATATTACAAAATTCCCTTGATCATCTGGAAGTACCAACACCCGAGCTGTTACCAACTTCTGCTTTAACTCTTGAAAGCTATCTTCACATTCTGCACTCCATTCAAACTTTTGATTCTTTCTGGTTAACTTGGTCAATGGCGTGGCGATCTTCGAGAAATCCTTGACGAATCTTCTATAGTATCCGGCCAATCCTAGAAAACTTCGCACTTCCGTAGGAGTCTTTGGCCTCTCCCAACTCATAACTGCCTCAATCTTTGCCGGATCCACTTTAACTCCCTCATTTCCAATAACATGCCCCAAAAATTGAACTTCCTTTAACCAAAACTCACATTTGGTAAACTTGGCATATAACTTCTCTTGTCGGAGTATTTCCAATGCTATCCAGAGGTGCTGCTTATGTTCTTCTTCCGACTTAGAATAAATAAGGATGTCATCAATGAATACCACGACAAATTTGTCCAAATACTTCTTAAATACCCGATTCATCAGATCCATAAATACGGCCGGAGCGTTGGTCAATCCAAACGGCATTACTAGGAATTCATAATGCTCATATCTGGTCCTGAATGCGGTCTTAGGAATATCTTCTTCTTTGATCTTTAATTGATGGTATCCCGATCTCAAATCAATCTTCGAAAAGCATGTTGCTCCCTTCAACTGATCAAAAAGGTCATCTATCCTTGGTAGCGGGTAGCGGTTCTTGATCGTCACCTTATTTAACTCCCGGTAATCTATGCATAGACGCATACTCCCATCTTTCTTCTTTACAAACAGAACAGGTGCTCCCCATGGCGATGTACTTGGTCGTATCACTCCTTTATCCAATATTTCTTGTAGCTGGCTCGCCAACTCTTTCATTTCTGCTGGTTCCATCCTATATGGGGCCTTTGAAACTGGTTCCGTGCCTGGAGCAAGGTTGATCTCAAACTTAATTTGTCGATCTGGTGGTAAGCCTGGTAGTTCGTCGGGAAACACATCGGGGAACTCGTTAACTACAGGAATATCTTCCATGCTGAGGCTGCCTCTCTCTGAATCCACTACATATGCTAGGAACGACTCACAACCTTTTCTAAGTAACTTCTTAGCCTGAACAATTGTAAGAAATAGTTGCTCTTGCCTCTGCCCTTTAAATACTACCTTCTCTCCACTCTTCGTCTTTAAATACACTCTCTTGGTCTTACAATTTATCTGAGCGCTATTCTCTCCTAACCAATCCATTCCTAAAATTATATCAAACTCTCCCAACTTGAAGAGTATCAAGTCGGCTGAGAACTCATACCTCGAAATATCGATCTCACACTTTGGACAAAATTAATTTACAGGAATCTTCTCATGGTTCGCAATTACCACATTTACTACCTCACTCATAACCATTTTATCACATTGGAGCTTATCAACAAAAGATTCTGATATAAAAGATCTTGTTGCTCCCGAATCAATCAATACTTTAGCTTTGACATTATTGAGTAAAAGTGTACCTGCTATCACCTCAGAATTCTGAACAGCATCCTTCATCTTCAAATCAAATGTCCTTGCTGTTGCTTGCGGGGTTGGTGCGGGTGGTGGAGGTAATGCCAATACCTCAGCTGGCACGCTTGCACTGGTACTTGCCACGTTCATCAGAGCTTTGACTGGTCCGATTTCCTTACACTCCCTAGCCATGTTTCCAGTCTTCCCACTCTTATAGCACGTAAATCCTGGCTTCGCCATCTTGCACTCATTCATCAAATGTCCCTTCTGATTGCACCTATAACAGGTCATGCTCAACTTATTACATACTCTGGGGTGCCTTCTTCCACAGTGCTTGCATTCCAGCCTCTGGAACCTGTTTTCTCCAAATTGCCCTTGGCTTGCCTGGTTGTTCCCTTTTAATTCTTGCCTTTTGCCCAAATTTCCCTTCTTTTGAAAATTTATGCCCTTCTGGAAACCAATCCTCTTTATATTCCGATCTTGCGAACTTCCAGCTTCAGACTTTTCTCCATAAAATGGAACCTTCCTCTTCTTGTTATCACTCTCTTTTCTTGACTGCATCCCATTATTCTCAATCAGAGCAGCTTTCTGTACTACTCCCGCATAAGTTTGAAGATCAAACATAGCCACCTTATCTCTGATCCAAGGCTCCAATCCTTGCTGAAATTTCTTTGCTTTTTCCTCCTCAGTGCTGGTATACTTTGTCACAAACCTTGACAACTCAGTGAACTTCTTCTCATACTCCAATACAATCATGTTCCCTTGCTTCAACTCCAGAAATTTTAGCTCCATCTGATTCTGCATGTACTTAGGGTAATACTTGTCCAGAAATAACTTCTTAAATCTCTCCCAAGAAACCTGCTGAGTGACTTCCATAGCCTTTACTGATTCCCACCAATAGATAACTTCTCTTTTCAAGAAGTAAGTAGCATATGGCGTCTTCTGATCGTCTCCTAACTGTACCAACTCAAAAGCCCTTTCCATCTCCTTGATCCATGTGTTAGCTATCACTGGATCAGTGGTATCATGAAATACAGGTGGATTCACATTCTGAAAAGCCTTGAAGGTGACAATTTGTCTAGGTGGTACTGGTGGTTCAGGTGGTTGGTGTGGCTCACGGTTATCTTGGTTTTCAATTCGTTGTTGAAGAGTTAGTTGTTGTTGAGCTATAGCATTGGTTTGCTGTTGCAAGGTTTCCAGTAGTCGAAGAATATTTGGGTTTGTGGTGGAGGTGGTTGTTGGGTCCTTCTTTTTGGGAGGCATGATCCTGAAATAAGAGTTGTGTCAAAACAGATATGAATGATAAAATGATTCGAGGGTATCGCATGACATTCTCATTTACATATGGGGTCAAGTTTCCAAATTAAGCAGATATGATGATAAAAACATAAAATAACAGTTGAGAGTAAATGGAACAATAGCACATAATTATTGAAATTTTAAAGGTCACAGTACATAGGATTGGGACATAGTCTGATTCTAGGAATAACAGGCTTATTTAAAGGAAAAACGGAAACAACTGGGGATTCCATAGAGTCTGATAGTACAACAACATGAAAGGTAAATGGAAAGAACTAAGGCTCCACTCCATCTGAACGGGGCTTGGTAGTCTTTTCCTCTCGAAACATCTTCACAATGCTCTGGAGCTCATCTGCTACCATCTGAATGACATACTGGCTGGTACAGTCCCGGTGCGCTGGCATCTCCTCAAGCTTAGTGTTGACGTACTGAACCAAGGTCTCAAGTCTCGCAGTCATCTGCTCCTTGGGCTTCCCTTCGTAGTTTCGGCTGTCCGGATACACGTTCTTCAGTCGGTCTATCAGTCGGTCGTACTTGCCCTGAAGCATGTCGAACTCGCGCCTCAACTCAGCATACACGGAGAAAGCAATAGTGTCGTCCGACCCAGAGGATGACGAGGAATGCGCCCTTTGCTAACAACCAATAAGAGGAGTATTAATAATAATTTACTTAACCTACTCTCTCGCATATTATCTATAACCTACACATAAATCCTATAACCTATTTGGGCTGTCCAGGGACTCTAAACCGTAGCTTTGATACCAAAACCTGTCACGCCCCCAAATTAAACAGTAAAATAAATATAGCTATTACATCATTTTAATGAAGAATACACAACCAAATCCAAGATCTTACAGTTTAGGGTTTGGAACAGCCCAACACTACCAACTATTACATCTGATTACAAATACCGAGTCCTCACACAACTATTATTACTTATTCTACCTGAGCTCGAACATAAGCATCAGCATCACAGGTCTTACGGGCAGTCTGCTTGAATCTAACCATAGCTGTTAGCTGTAATATCAGGGTAAAGCAAGGAGTGAGCCAAATGCTCAACAAGTGCTAACAGTACGACACAAAACATAAATTGAGATATACTTTTAAGAATGTCAATGGAAAGACATAACTAATGATAACGAGAGATAAAACTATATGAGATGGCATCATTTTGCTTGTATCAAAACAATTTTAAAAAAAATCATGTCTTAATCAAAATCATTTTATGACGCTACGGATTACAGCCGGTGATCAGCCGCGAAGTAATCCCGAACCTCGATGGGTTCTAAAACATTAACGGGAATCCCTAGGCAACTTTTAAGCCTAATATAAGTGTGGAAAGGACTCACGTCTCAGTCCAGATCCACTATTCAAGAAAACATTTATCCCCCTTTGGGACTGAAAACCCAAATTTTATTTATTTCAAAAGCTGATGCCGAATTGTAACAAAATCTCTTTTAACAGTAAACATTTTTATTAAGGGAATATAGATCAACTCGAAACACGGGAAATATGGTACTAAATCTCAGAGCCATGATTCACAAAACTAAACTCTATTAGGGTAACTGAATGGTTTTCATGTATCAAAGTTTGGACAAGGGAATTTAGTGAGGCTATTGGATATCATGAAAGAAAGTGCCAAATTAGGCTTAAAGCAATGGTTTCTCATCAAGGTACAGGTGTTGGATCATTAAGAATGTAAGCTTTATGAATACTAAGGGTGTTAAGGTATGAAGAATGATTTTTAGCTCAGGATATATCAGAATTGACAAGCTTTAGGATAAGAAAGAGGGGTATCAATCGTTGAGAGTTCATGTTGATAAGTTTCTGACTTGCAGGGTTCAAAGTAAGGTTCTATAGGGATTCAAGTATCAGGATGAGATATCAATACATAGGAAACATCAACATGTTAATCAAGAGGATCAATCAAGTAATATATCAACTCTTCATTTTATCATGGCATTAAACTATCATGAAAGACTTTTGAACTACTTGCAATACATACTCGAGGGTTCATGGCATCTCTATGTAACTCAAAGATAAACAAAAGATACTCTTGATTTAAATATATCAAAATGACTCAGGATAATTGTATCGATATATATATGAACTGTTTATAGTAAATACGAAGGTCAAGTTGAATCACTTGCCTTGAGATAGGCTCTTCTGGTCTGACTGGTAGGAGCAACAACTGGAGCTTCACTCGACTTTTATGGAAAGTTTTCCCTCGTCTCGAGATCCTACATAATAATAATAATCCTCATTATAATATATTCTTACCATCTCAACCTATTTACAACCCGAAATTAAACACGGATGGCACTTAGGCCTATATGCACTTAATTTATATTCACTTTTAAATTACAATTGCACACACATAGCCACATATTCACATATCATATATTAACACCAAATAACACCATATATACTATAATGCAACACTAGGCTTGGATGATCTCGACTCACAACTTAAGTCACTTGGTCGCTAAACTAGATAAGGTCTTCAAATTTTGGCTTCCTAACTCGACGTGCCTTTCCTAAATTATCAAAAACCTATTGACCCTCACTTGTGCCTTTTGCTCTACTGACCTTATACTATCTTACAACTATGGTGGTCGACCTAATATTCACTTCTAAGTGTTCTAAAACTATGTGATAAGTGATAGTGCTTGCTGGTGCAAATTTCAGAATGACAACTATAGTTTCTTGAGTGCATTAAGCACTCTTAAACTACAGGTTTTCCTTCAAAACCTTTACACAAGACTCTCCTGACCTAAGGGAATCTCACAAACTTGATGTGGCTCAAGGGCCTGGCTTGGGCTTTCTTGGGCCTAAGCTAAAAGTCCAAAGTTCCCCTGTTTTTCTGGGCAGAAAATGCCCTGACTTGAATTAACTTGTGACACATGGTTCTAACTCATATCCTATGAACTATGGTTGGAAAAACTTCTCTGACACTCCTTCTAACTAAGGCCCAATTGGGCCTAATGAGGGCCTACCCATGACATGGTCAAATCTCCTTATTTCTAAGTTGCAACAAAACTGTCCCCTGCTGGACAGATTTTGTTATTCTACTTGTGCACCTAACCAAATGACATGCAAACCTACAACCAACTCCTAAAACCTTTTATATACTCCCAATACTAACTTCTGGTAGCTTGGGCCTCAAAGTGCACACCAATGACATGGTCAAAACTCACTCTAAACCTCAGGGTGCTATACTGATTTTTCTGCAGAAACTATAACTCTCATTTTCCAAGGTTTTGACTTGACAAACTCAACTAACAATAACTCAATACTTAAACCAAGACTTATACATGGTGATCTACTGAAATAACTCCCTTATTCTCAAAATAAACTTGGGTGAGATCATCCATGCACAAAAACAACAACAACAACAACATGCAACCAAATATATAATATGCAACTCATGGAAAGCACATAACAAGATTTCGGCTAGGCATAAAGTTTTAAATGCTTGCAAAATCGACTTGCACCTAATACTCATCCTTAATAACCATGAAATATAACTTCTTTTAAGTATTAATAAGAAATTTATCATGGAAACAATCTATTTTAAGCACACATATTTCGAATTTATAGATTTTTAAACATAACTACATGATTTCGAAAAGAGTAGCATGCAAAACATGGTTGATCATCATTTTAATGTCTTAAAACTAGCATGCATGGCTAAACATAAATATATAATGAAATTTCAGTAGCATGCAAATGATTTTAAAGCATGATATCTCCATAAAACACTTAGTTAGCACATATACATAATATATCTCATAGAGAGCTCTTGAATTCACAAGAATCAAGAGTTTCTCTTTGGAGATCACATAAGAACTACACATGCATCCATGGAACTTCAACTTCCAAGTCACAAAACACTTGGAAAGTATATAAGATGAATGTAGGTAGAAGATTTACACTTGGGAAGATGAAGAATGAATTGAAAAATGGAAGGGGGTGGGGGATTTTGGCCTTCGGCCGAGAGCAAGGTGGGAGGGGGAAAAGGAGAGAAATTTGTGGTGTGTTGGAGTGTGGAATGAGTGGAATGACTTCTCCCACTTTGATTTCTTTGTTTTATGCTATTTGGTTTACAAATAATGAGTGGAAGTGAGAACTTACAAAAATGTCCCTTGGTTAAAGTTAGGCCATTTTGCATGCAAGGCTAAGGTAGTAATTTGGTAATAATCAAATGAGTTAGTGGGGTTGAAAAAGTCTTGTTTGCCCTTTGAGAGAATAGATGGGTGATTTACATGCATGGTCTCTTATGTAATTTGATAAATATGACAACTAAAATTTATAATGATTTATTTTTATAAAATAAAATACAAGTTCAAAAATTATAAAATTTATACCATAAAATAACTTGGATTTTTCGAGACTTTATAAAATCATTTTCAAAATTTGTGAACAAAATACCTTTTAAAAGAAATTTTTTCCAAAGCTTAGAATATTCCTTATAAATCAAAAATAAAGAAATTAAATAAACTCTTGCTTTGAAAAATCATATACTACACAAAGCAAATTTATAATGCAGAAATTTTCACTCACACTAGCGTACAATCATTGAATATATTTTCATTTGACTTTAATATTATACCCAATCCATAAATAATATTACATAAAATGCCGGTCGTAATATAGAAGGGAGTTCTCGGGTCCTAATGTTATGAACAAAAGCAGTCTAAAGTAAATCGGACATTACGACGGCTATGTTTACGCGATTTCCCAAATTTATACCATTCCAAATCAACCACCAATCAACCCCCATTTATTCATACAACTAAAATCCATCCATATCACACTACAACAGCCCCAACACCTCAAGTTCTCCAATTTATGTTATTCTCAACATGAATTTAAAACTATACTTAAGTCCTTTACTAATCAACAAGATTCAACATTCAATTCACTACAACTTCAACCCAAACTCTAAACCTACAAGCATCAAGCTACTCTTTTACCATAACAACCAAAATCATCCTAATATACAAAGTAAAGCTAGGGTTTGGAGATGTTATACCTTCCTTGAAGTGATTGGAGTAGCTAGGAAGCCTTAAGAAGCCTTGAGATGTCTTAGGGATGCTTGGATCTTAAAGGAAAAACAAGAAAAATCAAGTTAAAAATCTTGAAATCACTATTCATTATCTTCTTCATTGATTTCTTGGAGAATATTGTGAATGATTTGGAGGCTTAAACTTATAGGATAGCTATATCTATGCATAAGGAGTACTAGATAATTATCTTACCAATTAAGGAAGCTTGGAACTTGAATTTTGAAATTCTTCTTCTTGAAATGGAGAGAAAAGCCGAGAGCAATGGTTGAAGAAATGAAATGATTTTGTGTTTGTGATTTGTTTAGCTTAGCTTGGTTGTTTTTTGATTAGATTTTGGTTAATTACCTTATTAACCTTGAACTTTGTGTGGTTATCATTCATCCACACCTCCTTCCCCCCTATGTCATGCTTATATCACCTTGTGATGTCATCATCCCTTAATTGCCCTCTTCTTATTGGTTGGATGACCTCATCATCCCTAACCTCCTTGATTAACTTCCTAATTGTTTTCCTAACGACCGCTGATCTGTTATACGGTTCGCTTAACTTTCGTTCTCGTTTGAGGGATCATACCCGGGATCTTATTACTTAGGTTTCCTTAACCTTTCTCAATACATTATTTTCCTTTCTATGATCCTCTCTTATAATCCTTGAATTTAAATCCTTTTTATTCTGTTACCTTATACTCAATTCTTTCTGTATCTGGTAGATTTCTTGGAAAAATCAAAGTGTTCAGATTTGGATTCTGACGATCTTTACATACACTTATATACCACATAGAGTACTAATAATATCCCAGAAGATCAATAAAAGAACCCCTACATAGTGTGGCATGAAAAGTTTTCTTATTCAGCAAAACACTATTCATAAGGGTTTCAAAAATTCCAAAAATTGGGGTTATTACAATTACCCTCTGGAGGAGTGTGTTCCACAGTTTTCTTCCTTAATTTCACTTCTGCTTCCTTGTGCATATCTTCTTCATCCAAAACTTCAGATTCTGGAACTTGAGAGTTTTTAGGGTTCACAACTTCCCAGACCTCAATATAATTGCCTCAACGTGCTCTTTTGCTTCCCTCTTGCCTGGAACTTCTATGTCACTAGGGAGTGTACCCGGTTGTCGATTCAACAAAGCATTGGCAATCTGCCCCATTTGATTCTCCAGAGTCTTCATAGACACCACTTGGCTTTTGCACATGAGCCTCAACTCTTCCAATTCAGATTTTTCATTAGATTGACTTATATTTCCATGTAGTAGTTTTTGAAGTTGGAGTTGTTGTCTTGGTGCATATTGCAGTTGTTGAAAACCAGGAGGGTTGAATTACTTTGCTGCATACTGCTGATAAGGCTGTTGTACCACATTCTGATTGTTGCTCCAGCTGAATTTAGGATGATTGTGGTTGTTGGGATGATAAGTGGCTGGAGCTGGTTGTTGCGATCTCTTAAAGTTGCTTACAAACTGAGCTGATTCACTAGAAATGGCACACTGCTCAGTTTTGTGCGCACCTGCACAAAGTTCACAAACACTTGTGATCTGATTAACTCCATAATTAGCCAAAGAACCCACCTTCATCGTTAAAGCCTGAAGCTGAGTAGCTATAGCAGTAGCTGTATCCACTTCCAGAATTCCTGCTACCTTGCCATGAGGCATTCTCAGAGTTGGGTTCTGAAATTTATTAGCAGCCATCAATTCAATCAACTCGTAAGCTTCATCGTAGCTCATAGCCCATAAGGCTCCACCTGATGCTGCATCGAGAATGGGTCTAGACTGTGTTCCCAAACCATTGTAAAAGAAATTGATGATCATCCAAGCCTCACACAAAAATTCTCCCGATTGCTGCGCAAATTGAGTGAGAGCATTTCTGATTATAGTTGTTTTCGCCATAGAGAAGAATTTAGTTAGAAACTTCTGAGAAAGATCCTCCCATTTGGTGATAGAACCTGCTGGTAGAGAATGTAACCAGCACTTAGCTTTATCCCTCAGAGAGAATGAGAGAAGCATCAGCTTTATAGCATCTTCAGAAATATTGTTGAACTTGAAAGTGTCACGGATCTCGATGAAATCACTGATGTGCATGTTGGGATCTTCTATTGGAGAACCCCCAAACTGGACTGAATTCTGTATTATTTGAATCGTGCTAGACTTGATTTCAAAGGTGTTAGCCGCAATGGCTGGTCTGATAATGCTAGACTGAATATCATTCATCTTTGGTTGAGAGTAATCCATCAAAGTCTTCGGATTCACTGCTTGATCTCCCATTGTAATGATCTCTTCTTCTTTAACTTTCTCAATTTCTTTAAAAACTTCTTCAACTATTTCAACTCCTTCCAGTGCTTCTTTACGAGATTGAGAACGTGTTCCATACACGCCCTCTAGAGTACCTGAAACACAATAAGTACCCTTGCAAGTAAAATATCCGAGTCAGTGAACTTTAACGACCAATGATGTCATGCACATAAACTAAATTAAACACCGAGTCCCCGGCAGCGGCGCCAAAACTTGTTAGGATGAAAACATGTATTAAAATTCACGCAAGTATACGTGTTCGCAAGTAGTATAAGATATAAATCAGATTCGTTCCCACAAAGACACTTTTTGGTTAACTTAAGATTATGCACTTATACAACAATTGTATGGCTATCGATCAATGCTAAGACAATAACAAGTTGAGATGTTTATAACTAAGATTAAACTAACATGCAAATAACTAAGAGATTAAAAGTGATTAAATTAACTACAAACATGGGATTCTAACTTCATTAAATACTTCATTCAAAGTCATTGTTCTTAACCTTAGCATGCAATGGTGATGACAACTAATCGGATAACACGAAACTAGTAAATGCCAACTTTCGTTGTACGAATACCCTACTACCAGACATCCACAAAAGAGATAGAAACTGAATATACACCAATTATGTTGAGACCCTATATGTCTATAGAATTTGACAACATAAAGGTTTAACGAACAAGTTATCTATCATGATTACACAGGGCAAGTAAGATGGTTAAAATTACCTGTGAATCATGCATAATAAATACATGAACCTATGCTAACATGGAAAGTCTATATTCACTGTCGCTTCAATAGAGATTAACAAACTATCTTATATGTTTGTGACGCACATAAGATGAATACGCACAACCAATACTAGGATATCATACAATCACCACATACTTAGGTATCAAAACAATTAACTATAGAAATCCATAAGTAAATCCGTTAGAACCCCATAATAACGATTTGTTCATAACCGAACTCATCGTCACCATGGGTTCCAATGAAAGCATGGTAAATAAACTAAGATAAATTAGGTATGAAATAACTGAATTATAATCATAAAGTACGTTAACAAGAGTATTAGGTTCAACAACAATGAAAACAAGCATCCAACATTACAACTTAAGCACAGAATCATAGGTATAATCAAGATCTTCTTCACCTTCATTGAATTGTGCCATTAGGTCTTCTTGATGTTATTTCCTTGTTCTCCGTTATGAAAAACTTCTTTTAAAAGTCTTTAAATACCATCCCAAAAAGATCAGAAGCCCATCAAAATAATCTTTTAATAGAATCAGGATTTCTGAAAATCGACCCAGCTCAGTCGCCCCGTATACCAGCACGGTCGCCCTGAGTTTCTGCCAAATGAGTGCGGCCGCTCCCAAGAGTAGCGCGGCCGCCCTGACCTTCTGGAATATCTGGATATTCTTTTTTTCTTGACTTAAATTACTGATTTCTGTCGTGCAATCAACTGAGGCTCCATCCTAACACTCTTCTAAGCATAAATCATGCACTATCCAATCCTTCTTCCGATTATGCCCTGAAATGCGAAACACTACGAAAACATATCAAAAACACAAACAACTTGAGTAAAAAAACACCAATCTAAGCCTTTATGAAGCGTCTTAAGTGGATATAAATGCCACTTAACAGCCTCCTCTATATCTTAAAAGGCTTCAGAAGCAGAAGTTCGATAAGCAGTTTGCCAAGTTTTTGGAAGTTTTCAGGAAGGTGCACATTAACATACCTTTCGCGAAAGCTCTAGAACATATGCCGAGCTATGCTAAGTTCATGAAGGGTATTCTATCTCGGAAGCTTAAATTTGAGGAGTTGGAGACCGTTGCTCTAACGAAAGAGTGTAGTGATGTGTTGCAATAGAAACTTTCTCATAACTTAAAGATCCAGGAAGCTTTAAGATACCTTGTACCATTGGTAATCTATCTTTCGACAAGTGTTTGTGTGACTTGGGAGCTAGCATAAAACTGATGCCCTTGTCTATTTTCAAGAAACTTGGTCTGCCTGATCCAAAACCGGTAAACATGTCCTTGTAACTGGCTGACCTTTCCATCACTGCTGATTTTGTTAAGGTGGATAAACTCATCTTCCCTGCTGATTTTGTCATTCTGGACTTCAAGGGAGATAAGAAGATTCCCATTATCTTGGGGAGACCATTCTTAGCTATAGGACAAACTCTGATCGATGTAGAGAAGGGTGAGCTTACTATGAGAATGCAGAGTCTAGACGTGAATTTTAATGTCTTCAATATAATAAAATTCCCTACTAATGAAGATGAGTGCTTTAAAGTAGAGTTGGTTGACTCTGTAGTGACTTCGGAGCTTGATCAATTGCTAAGGACTGATGACTTAGAGAGAGATATAACAGGGGAATTTGATAGTGAAGATGAAGAAGGGGAAGAGCAATTGCAGTATTTGAATGCTTCTCCATGGAAAAGGAGACTGGATTTTCCATTCGAGTCTCTTGGATTAGTAGAGCTAAAGAATTCTCAGGAGCGTCTCAAATCATCTATTGAGGAAGCTGCCACACTTGAGCTCAAACCACTGCCCGATCACTTGAGGTATGCATTTTTAGGTGATGCATCTACTTTGCCTGTTATTATCGCATCTGACCTTTCAGGTAGTGACGAAGACAAGCTCTTGAGAATTCTGAGAGAGTTTAAATCAACAATTGGATAGACTATAGCAGATATCAAGGGAATCAGCCCTTCTTACTGTATGCATAAAATTCTGTTTGAGGAAGGAAGTAAGCCAACAGTTGAACAACAGAGAAGACTCAATCCTATCATCAAAGAGGTTGTGAAGAAGGAAATTCTTAAATGGATGGATACAAGGATCATCAATCCTATTTCTGATAGCTCATGGGTGACCCCGGTGTAGTGTGTGCCTAAGAAAGGAAGCATTACAGTTGTTTCTAATGAAAAGAATGAGCTCATTCCTACTCGGACAGTCACAGGATGGAGAGTATGCATGGACTATAGGAAGCTTAATAAAGCCACCAGGAAGGATCACTTCCCGCTTTCATTCATAGATCAAATGCTTGACAAGTTGGCTGGTCATGAGTATTATTGTCTTATGGATGGATACTCGGGCTATAATTAGATTTGCATTGCCTCAGAAGATCAATAGAAGACCACTTTTACTTGTCCTTTTGGCACTTTCACTTTCCGTCGAGTTTCTTTTGGACTTTGTGGTGCACCTGCTACTTTTCAGAGATGCATGATGGCCATATTCTATGATATGATTGGCACTAATATGGAGGTGTTCATGGATGACTTTTCTGTGTTCAGTTTTTCTTATGAGGAGTGCTTGCATAATCTTGGTTTAGTGCTGAAAAGATGTGTTGAGACCAATCTGGTGCTCAATTGGGAAAAATGTCACTTCATGGTGTAATGGGGTATCATTCTTGGGCACAAGATATCTAGTAAAGGTCTTGAAGTGGATAAGGCCAAGGTGGGGGTTATTGAAAATCTTCCTCCACCAATCTTAGTTAAAGGAATCCACAGTTTTCTTGGCCACACGGGTTTTTATCGGCGATTCATCAAAGACTTCTCTAAAATCTTTAAACCCTTGTGCAATCTGTTGGAAAAGGATGTTCCTTTTAAATTCGATGAAGAATGTCTAGCTGCTTTTGAGAGCTTGAAGAAGAGTTTGACTACATCACCTATTATTACTGCACCTGATTGGGATGAGCTCTTCCAGATGATGTGTGATGCTAGTGATTTTATAGTTGGAGCAGTTCTTGGCCAGAGGAAGAAGAACATATTCCATGTGGTTTACTAATCTAGTAAAACCCTTAATGGTGCTCAACTGAATTACACTCCTACAGAGAAGGAGCTCTTGGCAATTGTCTATAGTTTCGAGAAATTTTGATCTTACTTACTTGGGACAAAAGTGACAGTTTTTATTGATCATGCTGTTATTCGATACCTCGTCTCGAAGAAAGATTCAAACCTCGATTTATTCGATGGATTCTATTGCTTCAGGAGTTCGAGCTAGAAATCAAAGACATGAAAGGTATAGAAAATCAGGTAGGGGATCATCTCTCTCGTTTGGAAGATCACGGCAAAACTTCATAAGATAAGATGCTAATCGATGAATCTTTTATAGATGAACAACTTTTTGGGTGCAAGAAGAAGAACCATGGTTTGCAGATATTGTGAATATCTTGTGAGTAATGTCATCCCCCCAGAACTCTCTTCTGCTCAAAGGAAAAATTTTCTACATGAGGTGAAGTGGTATCGATGGGATGAGTCATTCTTGTTCAGACAGGGAGCAGATCAGATTATCAGGAGATGCATTCCGTATAGTGAGACAGGGGGTATCTTACGAGACTATCATTCTACTGTGTATGGATGCCATAATGGTGGAGAGAAGACAGCTGCCCGTATCCTTCAAGTGGGATTTTTTGGCCTACTTTGCTTAAAGATGCTCATCAGTTCGTGTTAAGATGTGATCGCTTCCAAAGGGTTGGAAATATGTCCAAGAGAGACGAGATGCCTCTTAATGTTCTTCTTGAAGTTGATATTTTTGATGTTTGGGGAATCGACTTCATAGGGCTATTTGTCTCGTCATGCAATAATCAGTATATTCTTTTGGCGGTGGATTATGTGTCTAAATGGGTTGAGGTGAAAGCTTTTCCAACCAACTATCCGAAGCTGGTGCTAACTTTTTTTCATAAGCAGATATTCACACGTTTCGGTACTCCAAGGGTTATAATCAGTGATGAGGGATCGCATTTTTATAATCGCAAGTTTAGTGCATTAATGGAAAGATATCATGTGAATCATCGTGTGGCCACAACTTATCATCCTTAAACTAATGGGAAAGCTGAAGTCTCTAATCGAGAGATCAAACGAATCTTGGAGAAAGTTGTGAGTCCGTCAAGGAAAGATTGGTCTTTGAAGCTAGATGAAGATGTTTGGGCCTATAGAACAACATTCAAGACTCCTCTAGGACTGTCACCATTCCAGTTGGTGTATGGAAAGGCGTGTCATTTGCCTGCGAAGTTAGAGCGTAAAGCGTATTGGGCCTTAAAGGAGCTGAATCTGGACATGGCATCTGCTAGAGAGAAGAGAATGCCTCAACTTAATGAACTCGATGAGTTCCGACTACAGACTTATGAGAATAATAAACTATACAAGGGGAAGGTCAAGAGATGGCATGATAGGAGGTTAGTGCACAAGTCATTTGTGTCTGGTCAACAAGTTCTATTGTTCAACTCTCATCTCCGACTTTTTCCAGGATAGCTTAAGTCGAGGTGGTCAGGTCCGTTCATTGTTAAAACTGTGTTTCCACATGGAGCTGTGGAGATTTTTGATAAACATCTGGACCAAGCGTTCAAAGTAAATGGACAGAGGTTAAAGCATTAATTATGGTGATATAGCGAACCGTGAGGTGGTGAGCGCCATTCTTGCGACAA
This sequence comes from Apium graveolens, assembly GCF_009905375.1. Lineage (NCBI taxonomy): Eukaryota > Viridiplantae > Streptophyta > Magnoliopsida > Apiales > Apiaceae > Apium > Apium graveolens. The sequence goes on along the minus strand of NC_133654.1, from coordinate 151,867,882 downwards.
CTTGATTTCGAAATTTCACGTCAAGCTAGTGATGTAAACCAAGCGCTTTGTGGGAGGCAACATACGCTTATTTATTATATTTTAGCTTACGAAAAAAAATCAAAAAAACCAACAAATTTTATTTTTTCCAGAAGCACGGCGCGCCCGCTCTTGAAGCAGGGCGGCCGTGCGACCTGTCTAGAAGAGAAAAAAATAGAAATCAGTTACAAACCCAAGCCAAACCCGAATTTAAACCTAATTCTACCCTATTTCTACATCTTAAACATTACCCACCCCATCATATCACTCCCATATATATATATATATATATATATATATATCTCTTTAGATACACAACCATCTCATATACTCATAAAACCCTAGCCTCTCCTACAAAATACAAACACCCAATTCTATATCACTTGTTTGCTATGACACCCAAGAGAGCGAGAACCACGGGTAGTGGTAGCACCCATCCCTCGTCTACCGAGGATTCTAGTGCGGGAGGCACGACTAACAGATTTTCTTCTCCGGAGGCTCAGGCAGAGTTTACTAGGCTGATGTCTAAGCCGAGTGCGAAAGAGAGGGGTTTCTTACCCACGGCTAAGGATGAGAAGCTGTTGGAGATGATTGTTGAGATGGGTTAGCAGACTTTCTCTAAGGCACCCGCTCCGGTCCAGATGAGTATTGTGCGGGAATTTTATACAAATTCTAAGGCGGACAGGAATGGGTTCTCTGTTATTCGTGGGTTGACGGTGGATTATCATCCCGATGCTATTCGCAGGGTCTTAAATCAACCCGGGAGAAAACCGACTGCTGAGGATTAGGTGAGCAAGACTAGGGAGGATATTGTTCTGGATTATATTTTGGCTATGTTGTATTTTCCAGGGACAGAGTAGAAGTACAAGGCCAGCACGAATGAGCCACTTATTTTTCTTACTTCGTGTATGAACAGGTATGTTAAGGATTGGAACATGTTTTTGTATGCCAATATCATGTCATCTTCGCATTCTCACGAGATTACTATGGATCGTTCTATTCTGCTATGTGGGATTTTGAATGAATAATATATAGATCTCGGCTATATGATTCATCAGAGTATGTTGTGCTTTTTGTGAGGAGGGACCACTGGGGAAATTTCTCATGCCTTCATTGTCACGAAGTTGTGTGCTTCGGTTGGTGTTCGGTGGCTCGAGCATGAGCAGCTACAGATGCATGTGCTCCCATTGATAGTTTGACGATTTCGGTGATGCAGGAGTGGTATGGCGGTAAAGCCGATGAGAAGGGCTTGGGCTATTCATATGATCATCTACCGGGTGGCCATCCGGTTGATCAGACTTATGTAGGGGGTTCTTCTCAAGCATGTCAGGCAACTACTAAATCCTCTCGAGGAGCCACTAGATCTTCTCGTGCTCAGCAGACAGGGGATAGTTCTGGACTTGGAGATGCACATTATAGGGCGATTGACTAGGCGCATGGATGTGATGCACGACGTTCATAGTCATTTTGCTGGGGATTTGACACAGGCTTTGGGTACTGCTTTCCGAGCCACTGGTGTCGAGGTTGATTGGCCTGTATTTGGAGCTGATTCTGTGTACCTGCCACTTGATACTCCACCCGAGGAGGGTGATCCTACCCACGACTAGCTATGCCTTGTATCCTTATTATTACGTTCAATGAGGATATTGAAAATTTTAAGTTTGGGGCTGATAATGTAAGGATTAGTAGTGTGTGTTGTGTTTATATAGATTCATATTGCATGATTAGTGTAGTTCATTCATAATTTTGCATGATTGTTCATATAGTTGTTTACATTTTTGTTTTGCATATTTGTTTGTGTTTCTATGTGAGTCCATGTAGTTGCATTTGCATGCATATAACATAATTCCGTATGTTGAGCTGTTTCTGATTGATTGGTTTTTGTGTATTATGAGTATAGTGATATCAAATAGAGGGATGATTAAGTCATAATGAATTGACTTGCATTCCTAGAAACAAAGTTTTTTTGCACAAGTCTTATAGGTTGCTTTTGAATTAGATCAAGATCATACTTGTTTGTTTGTTGGAATTTAATCACTTGGTTATATTTAGAATTTTTTCTATTCTCGTAATGACGTAGGAACACTGATTTTTAAACTAGGGAAATCATGAAGATATCATTGCTATTGTGAATAAAGTTAGGCGTCAAATGGCTAGTAGTCGGCTCATATTTTATGAGAAGTCTAGGGTTGAATGAGATGGAGCGAAACACACTCATTCAAAAATCATTGAAAAAACAAGAAAAAAAGAAAAAGAGAGAAAAAGAAAAAAAATGTCTTTATGCATAATTGATCACGAGTGAGCTCTTTAATACTTGAGCAATTAAGTTCTAGGGGACTTTGTGCCTAGTGACCTCAGGTTTGTATAGTCTGGGATCCACTAACCTAAAGCTCACTACATGGGTATTATTGTATAAGTCTTTTGGGACCTCATTCATTGCATGGTCAAATAAGCATTTATGTTTATGTGTTCATTAAAATAGCATGAATCCTTGTATAACTCTAGTAAAAATGAGGTGTTGTGAGTCATTATGTATTTAACGTTCATTCTACTTATAAACTTGTGATTGTTTTGGCAAAAAATATGATATGATTATTGATCTAGTGTTGGGAGTATATCTGATAAGCATTACACACACGCACGTTTATGGTGTGTAAGTTGGTTTATGGAATTTAGTTGAACTCTATTTTGAGTAATTTCCTTCTAAGAGACGTTGTTTATTGATTGGTTATGGTTATTCTGAGGGGATCGTTGCATATTTATATTAGTTGCATTCATGCAGTAGTTTTGTTATTAGTGTCGAGTCTGTTTATGCTTGAGGAAAAGCATCGATTTAAGTTTGGGGGTGTGATAAGTGGAATTTATATCCACTTGGAATGCTTCATATCAACTTAAGTTAGTGTTTTGGACTCAAGTATTTGGTGTTTTTGATGTGTTTTATGTTTAGTTATTACAGGGCACTAGTCAGGAGGTAGAAAGGAGCTTTACAATGATTTTATGCTAATAAGAGGTCAGGAATGGAGTTGCTGAAGGTTGCCCGAAGATCAGAGCAAGAATCAAGAAAATACAGAAAATTATCCAGAGGGCAGGCGCGCCCACGCCTGAAGGAGCGCGCCCGTGCCCATACTGATAGAGAGAGCGCACCCGCGCTAGGTAAAGCGCGCCCGCACCAAAACAAATCTGCAGAATCCTGTTTCTACTCTAATTAGAAGATTTGGAGAGTCCAGGTGATCCAGGGGCTTATATATAAAGATAAAAAGACATTTTTAATAAGAAGAAAGCTAGGGAGAACATTAAGATGACCTAGAGCACACGAGATGGCTAAGGAGAAGAAGATTTAGTTTCATACTTTTGTATTCTTCGATTTAGGCGATACTTTTGGATGCTTATTTTTGATTTATTCTAAGCCCTAGTACTTTATATATTCTTGCATACTATTCTGAACTTATTTATTACCATATTTTCATTGGAACCCATGGTGACGATGTGTTAGATCATGAACTAATCATTGTCATGGGGTTCTTGCGGATTTATTTATGGATTTAAATAGTTGATTGTTCTAAATCTTTAGTGCGTGGTGATTTATGATTTCCTAGTTTGGTTGTGCTTATTCGTCTTTGATGCGTAGCTAACATCTAAGTTTGTTTGTTAAGCTCTATTGAAGCGACATTGAATATAGAGGTTTAGAACTTGCCATGCTAGCATAGGTTTATGTATGAATTGACATGATTAATTCGTGGAGTAATTTTGACCATCTTACCTGCCATATGTAATCACAATAGATAACTTGTTCTTAAACCGTCATGTTTTCAAATCTTATAGACTTATAGGGTCTAAGCATAATTGGTGTCTATTTGGTTCTATCTTGATTGTGGATGCTTAGTAGTAGGGTATACGTATATCGAAAGATAGTGTATACTAATTTCGTGTTATCTGATTTGTTATCATCACCATCGCATACTAGTGATAAAGGCATAAACTTTGGATGAAGTATTTAATAAAGTTAGAATCTCATGTTTTATTCTCATATAAGTAATTCACTTTTAATCTCTTAGTTAATGCATGCTAGTATAATCTCTTAAGTAGTAAATCAACACAAATTTGTTACTTGTCTTAGCTGTGAACGATAATCATACATTGTTGCATAAGTGCATAATATGAACTTAACATAAACCAGTCTCGGTGGGAATGAACTTGACTTAAATCTTATACTACTTGTAATCGCGTATGCTTGAGTGTATTTTCGCATGTGTTTTCCTGCGAACAGTTGCCGATCCGCACCTATGTCGGATCCCCTATCCGCAGATACATCCAGGTTTATTAGTCATGGAGAGTTAAGTGTTATGCTAGATGTGGCATCGCTTACAACACTCTCTCCTAACACATGTGAAGGTAGTTGATTCATTGAAGGACCTTGAACATGATATTCTAACCGTGATATGGTTGAATTTATTGTTTCCGTCAATACTTCCTCACCAAATAGTGCTCTTCTAATCGACTCATTTAAAGCTTCAAGATCTTGAATATTTGAGAGTGTGTTTGACTCATTACAGGATGCCGTGGCCGATGGGCGAATTTCAATAGACCCGCCATGTTGGGAGATGGATCCAGTAACTGTTTATGTGCCGTTTCAGCCATTGTATCCTTTTTGGAAGATACATGGGAGGTTAACGTTGTCTCAAGGGGGATACTGCTTTACTTCGATGGAGACAGAGCTATGGGTTCACTCATCGTACCTTCATTATTTTCTGCATCGTGTGCAGTTTCTCCCTCTACACTCATAGGATCATAAACTCCAGGGTTTGGGCTAAGAGATTTTGAGATGTGGTTATTGGCTCTAGAGGGTGGTTATGAATTTGCGAGAAAACAAACTCACTGCCTCTTGATAGTAATTGCTCTTGAGCAAGCTGTGTGTGAAATTCAGAAAGATTAAGTGAATCAATGTCAATTAAATCTTCAAAAGTAGTACTCATTGAAGATTCATTCATACCTGTGAAGTCTAGCTTGTAAACATTTGTTTCTGATTGATTTGGCTCAGCTTCTACTTGATGTTCAGCAGCTTCAAGTTGAGAAACCTTTTCTGTATGTTCAACAACTACAGGTTCTTGGTCAACATTCATTGGTTGAGTATCAAGATTAGACTGAGGATCTGCTTCATGTTCAGCTTCTGCTCCTGCATCATCCTCATTCACAACATCATGGACTTCATTCTCAGGGACTTGAGCTTCTTCAGACTCAGAGACATGTGATTCAATAATGGAGTCAAAGAATTCTTGCAAGAAGTTCATCACATAAATGGCATTGTTGTTAGAATAAGGAATCTTTCTTAGCAAGGTTACCACCAGTTTGGAGGATAACTCTGCAGATGGTTCCATGTCTTCACTAAGAACTACTTCTTTCTGAGCTTCTGTGAGCTTACCATTTAGAACAATCTGGAGAAACCTGACATAAAGAATGTGTTCTTGGTGTTGAGCTTGGTTCTCCAGAATTTCTCTCATGAACATCCGCCCAAAGTTGATTTGAAGATTACTAGCAACAGCTACGCCAACTTCCCTCATAAATTGTGTAATTCCATGAAATCCACCAGTCTTGGGAGATAGAAAAAAGGATAGAATACTAAAGAATAAGTTCCAGGGTTTTATAAGATGGCTCTTGTTGAAGTGTTTGGGAAAAGTGTCTTTTGGAAGGGTGTTGTGGATGTCTCTGAAGAAGTTAATCAATTCCTCTCTATCTGGTGAAGGATCAAAATTATCTCGAGGAAGTTGTAGATGTTCATTAAGATCATCCTCAGTGATTTGTATAGTTTCATCACCAATAAGAAATGAGAATCCTAGCCTGTTGTCATCTGATATGTCTTGTGTTGTACTGTGAATGTGTCTGAGGAGCTCAACATTCAGTTGGACCTTAGTAATTAAAGCACAATGCACAATCGAATGCTCGTTTAGAAAATAAATCTATTTTTCAAAATCACCTAAATGAGCTGCATTATATTTTATAACCGAGACAAAATTTGTTTTAAAATCTTAATCTTATCTCCCATTTTTTTTAAAAAATGAGAATAAAATTTCGATTATAAAACAAATTGATCGTGCACGAAAATTAAAACAATTAACTAGTATCAATCACATAAAATATTGAACAATAAATTATTACTAAAAGGCCCTAGAGAACCAAATGACTTAGTTAATTAATTAATTAAAGGGTGTAACCAAACAAAGCATTAAGAAAAGAGACCACAAATACAGATCTCTCTTTTCAACCAGTGAAAAAGCTTGATTTTATAGTCTATGGAGAGATCTAATTATGGGAAACACTAATTTATTAATCAAATGAAATTTTGGCAGAGTTTTGGTAGTATTTTAATCAACAAAAAACTTTGTCTTCCTCTTCTCTTCGAACTGCTGTGTATATATATTTCTTAAGTTGCAACTGTATAATATATATATACACAGCTTACAACACAACAAACAAATAAAGGTTAAGTAGCAACCTGCGACTATTGTTAAAGGTCGCAGGTTAGGAACTTAGAATATTTCTAAGTGCTAACTTGTGACGAGTTAAAAAAGGTCACAGTTTAGAAGATAAAATATTCCAAGTTCTAACTGGCGACCAGTAAACAAGGTCGCAGGTTAGGAAATGGAATATTCCTATGTTCTAACTTGCGACCAGTAAACAAGGTCGCAGGTTAGGAAATGGGAAGCCTTTGTTATCAACCTGCAACTACTTGCTTAACTAAGGTCGCAGGTTGGAAGTTAGATAATTTGAGGTTAGGAAATGGGAGGCCTTTGTTATCAACCTGCAACTACTTGCTTCACTAAGGTCGCAGGTTGGAAGTTAGATAATTTGTGAAATCTAGCTTCTAACTTGCAACTCTCAAAAACTAGAGGTCACAGGTTGTAAAACCCATTTAAATATCCAACCTTTTTATTTTCACAAATAATTATGTTTATTATTTTATTCAAATTCTTCTTTTGAGAAAAACATTAATAAAATTAAAATAATTATTATGCTGCAATTTAAACTATCAACTAAATGAATTCTTTAAATGTTGACTTATTTAAAATCCATTTCATTGATAATTCACAATCTTATTTATAAATATTGTAATTGTTACCATTTACTTGATAATATTGTATTTTTATGAAATAAATTATGCTAGTATTATCAAATTAATTTTAATGAAGCCTTTGAAATATTAAATTATTTAGAGTTCACTAAAATTAAAAAATCAAATCTTTGATTTGTTACTATTGAATCTTTTATCATTGAATTGATAAAGTCTCAATCAGTTAGATCAAAATTATGCTGTAATTTTTTACTTATAATTTAACCAATTTTTTACTCATAACTTAACCAATTAAGATTAAATTATTTTCAAATAATTTATCAATATAAGTGTGCTAAAATATTTATCAATTATATACAAGTACATAAATATTTGAAATATGAGAAATAAATAATGACACATAAATTCCCATGTCCTTAAAATACTGACATTGAAATAACAAGTAAATTTGTTTGAGACAAATTGCAGTTATTGGCTCCTAATTTGTTAATTAGAAAGATTTAACTTCCCAAGTTCACTAACCAACTTAGAGAAAGTATTTTCATCATGTGGTTTTGTGAAGATGTCTGCAATTTGATCCTCTGTGGGTACAAAATGTAATTCCACGTCATTGGTGACATGCTCTCTAATAAAGTGATACCTGATATCAATGTGCTTAGTTCTTGAGTGCTGAACTGGGTTGTTTGAGATTGCTATGGCACTCGTATTGTCACAGAATATTGGAATCTTTGATACCAACAGACCATAATCCTGGAGGTGGTTCCTCATCCACAAGATTTGGGCACAACAGCTTCCAGCAACTATGTATTCAGCTTCAGCAACTGATATGGATACCGAGTGATGCTTCTTTCTATGCCAGGATACCAACCTTCTTCCAAGAAACTAACAGCTTCCCGAGGTACTTCTTCGGTCAATTTTACAACCTGCAAAATCTGAATATGTATAGCCAACTAGGTTAAAACCCGTACCTTTAGGGTACCAAATTCCAAGATTTGGAGTCCCCTTAAGATACCTGAATATTCTCTTAACAACTATAAGATGAGACTCTTTAGGATCAACTTGAAATCTAGCATATAAGCATGTTGCAAACATAATATCTAGCCTACTTGCTGTGATATAAAGTAATGAGCCTATCATACCTCTGTAGCTTGTGATGTCAACTTCTTACGAGTTTTGTCTTGATCAAGCTTAGTGGCTATTGGCATTGGAGTCTTTACCGGAGTTGAATCTTCCAGATTGTACTTCTTGAGAAGTTCTCTGATGTACTTGGATTGACAGATAAATATATGTTGGGGCTAGAACACGCGCTAATATTCACGCAAGTATACGCGATCGCAAGTAATATAAAATTATTTTTAGTTCATTCCCACAGGGACTGGTTTAGGTTAATTTTAATCGATATATTTATGCAACAATGGTATGGTTATTATACAATGCTAAGACGAATAACAAATTGAGATTGTTTATAACTAAGATTAACTAAGAGATTATACTAAAGAATATAAACTAAGAGAATTAAGAGAGAGTTGAATACTATATGACACAAACATCGGTATCTAACTTTATTAAATACTTCATTCAATAGCCTTTTTGTTCTTAACCTTAGCATGCAATGGTGATGACACTAATCAGACAACACGAAACTGATATACGCCAACTTTCGTTGTACGAATACCTTACTACCAGACATCCACAAAAGGGATAGAAGCTGAATAGACACCAATTATATTGACACCCTATATATCTATAGAAGTTGACAACATAACGGTTTAATGCATAAGTTATCTATCATGATTACATAGGGCAAGTAAGATGGTTAAAATTACCTATGAATCATGCATATCAAATACATGAACCTATGCTACCATGGCAAGTTCTAAACCCCTAAATTCACTTTCGCTTTATTAAAGATTAACACGTTATCTTATAAGTTCGCGACGCTCATAAGACGAATAAGCACAACTGATACTAGGTTATCATACAATCACCACACACTAAGGCATCGAGACAAATTAACTAAAGAAATCCATAAATAAATCCGCTAGAACCCCAAGATAACGATTAGCCCATAATCGGACTCATCATCAACATGAGTTCCGATGAAAGCATGGTATAGTAAATGTAGTCTTTATACTGAATAAATAACAAAAAAAGTACGAAACAAGAGTATAGGTTCACGAATAAGAAAACTAGCATCCAAAGTTACAACTTAAAACAAGAATCACAAGAATAAACTAGATCCTCTTTGCCTTGGTTGAATTGTTCTCTACGATCTTCTTACACCTTCTCCTTAAGCTCTGGTATGTGTTGTTATGAAAAAAGAACATAAGTTATGTATATATAACAGCCCATGCAGATTAGAAGTCTTCTGGATCAAAATCAGAGTAGAAACAGGATTTTTTGAATTTGACCCGCGCACGGCCGCACTGCATCTCTGTACTCCTGGCGCGGCCGCGCACTACCACAGCGTGGACGCGCTGACTCTCTGGAAAAATTTCTGAATTCTTATTTTCTTGCTGGTTTGAGTTGGTCTTTTCATGAGCTTTTATTCTAGACATCATCCTAACACCATATTAGCATCAAAATAATGCTAGATGACCTGAATTCCTGATATAAGCCTGTAATACAAAAACACTACAAAACACGTTAAAAACACCAACAACTTGAGTACAAAACACCAATTCAAAGTTTTATGGAGCGTTATAAGATGACATAAATGCCACTCAACATACCCCCAAACTTGAATTGATGTTTGTCCTCATGCATAAACAGACTCAAGGAACAAGAAATAAAAATGCATGAATACAAACTATATGAATGCAACGATCCCCATAGAATAACTAAACCAATCAACAAGCAACATCTCAAAAAATGCAGTTATTCACACAAAGATCAATCAAGTCCCACAAATCAACTTACAAGCCAGAAACGTGCATGTGCGCAAATGCTTATAGATATACTATCGCAACTAGATCAATAATCATGACTCACTACTCATCAAAGCAATCACAAGGTTATAAATAGAATAAAAGCTGAACTCAAAATAACTTATAACACTTCAATTCTTATATCAGAGTTTCACATGGATTCACGCTTTTATTCACAACATAAAAATAACACAAATATGCTTATTTGACCGTGCAATGAGTGAAGTCCACAAAAGACTTATACAATAATACACATGTAACGAGCGTTAGGTTAGTGGATCCCAAACTATGAAAAGCATTAGGTCACTATGCACAAAGTCCCCTAAGAACTTAATAACTCGAGTACTAAAGAGCCCACTCGTGATCAATTATGCATAAACACATATATATTTCTTCTTCTTTTTTTTCTTCTCTTCTTTTTTTCACAAATTTCTGAACGATTGCATTTTGCTCCATCTCGTTCAACCCTAGACTACTCATATAAAATGAGTCGGCTACTAGCCATTTGACACCTAGCCACAACAACTAGCAATGAAATCCAATTTTTACTCCAATTTTTAAATATCCATGTTATTTTATCATTAAGAGAATATCCTAAATTTTAAATATAAACAAGTGATTAAACCTCGACAAACAAATAAAGCATGACCATGATCTAGCACTCAAGCAACCTATAAGACTTAGTGAAATACAATTATCTTTAGCATGCAAATCAACTCGATAAAACTTAACATCACTAAGCACGACATCACTATACTAGCATCAATATCACAAATCAATCGGTAAAATCATCTAAGGGATCATGTTATAATGAAAATGCATGAAACTATATGAACATACTATAACAAATATAAAAAAAACTACAAAAGTAACAAGAAAACTACCACATGGAAAATATACAACTATATGAACTAAACTATCATGAATATGCAACTATATGAGACTCACATAAAACACATAATCCTTAACTACTACCCCCAAACTTAAAATATTCATTGTCCTCAGTGAAGGTAATAGCAAGGATTCAGGCATACCTAGTCAGAATCAGGGACATCACCTTTAAGGGGTGGAGTGTTAGGAGTGTCTGGAGGCGGATATACAGAATCCTCACCGAATAATGGCCACTTGATGTCCAATCCTATGACTCTGAATATAGTCCCCAATGCCTGGGTGAGGTCATGTACAAAGTGACTATGAATGTCATGTATGATATCTATCCTCCTAGCTAAACGCCTATACTGTGTCGTACTTAAACCTGCACTACCCTGTGCTTCCTCCTGCTGTTGCTGCTGCGATCGCGAAGGACCAGCCTTATTTCCCAACTAAGCTCTTCAAGCTGCTCAACGGGCCTACAAAGTCCCACCAGCATACGTCTGATCCGCTAGCCTTCCATCTAAAAGATGGTCATAAGAGTATCCAAACCCCTTAGGATCGGTCTTCCCACCATACCACTCTGTCATATTCAACAGCGTCGAACTATCAATCGGGACACTCGGGAGTTGCAGTTGTTCATGTGTGGGCCAATGAACTCCAACCTCCACACACAACTTCATCACAATGGACGCATATGGTATCAAACCCGTAGTACTCCCTCGCAAGAACCTCAGAATACCCTGATGAATCACCATCCCAAGATCCACATAGTCTCCCTGAAGAATGCCCCACAATAAATATGCACGCTCCACAGTAACATCATGCACGTGAGAAGATGGCATGATGTTAGCACAAATAAAAGAATTCCATGCACGTGCAAACCTGTTCATGCACGATGCAGGGAAAGTGGCATACTCATTTGTGCCCTTATTGAACTTCCAATGATTCTCAGGCACACACAGGGTAGCAACAATCAAATCCATGTTAAACTCCTTTAGCGTCTTCTCATTCCAATTCTCCTCTTCTGGCTTCCTCGCGGGCTGCTCAATCACCCGACGAATAGCCTCAGTACTGTACTCCACCTTCATCCCCCTAACCATCATGAAACCGTTCTTCTCCGCCTTAGCATTTGCGTAGAACTCACGCACCACACTGATGGGCACAACAGCGGATGTCTCGCAAAAAGCAACCCAACCCATCTCCAAGATCATCTCCAACAACATAACATCTTTCCCCGATGCCAGAAAACCACGCTCCTTGGCTATAGGCTTCAAAAGCAGCCTCACATACTCTGCCTCATCCTCGGGAGTTGAAAGCCTAGGCCTCACACCACCCGCACTCGAAGAATCAGTGGTGTTGCTGCTAACTTGGGTTCGCTGTCTTTTTGGTGCCATTGAGATTAAATAATTTTGAGAGAATAGAAGTTTGTAAGAGAGATTTGTGTGTTTGAGAGTTTGAGAAGTGATGGAGAAGTTTGTTTAGAAGTGTATGTATATATAGGAGATTGGGGGAGAATTAGTCATGGAATAGGAGTGGGAATTGATTATGGGAATAACGAGTTTGATTTAAAGAGGGAAATATGGGATGTGGAAGAGTAAAATTTGGGTGGTAATTAATTTTTTATTAAAATCCTCGAATTTCTCTTTAAAATATATCTGTTTTTTTTTCTTCAGTGACCCAGTGCGGCCGCCCCGCCTGGCAGCGCGGCCGCGCCGTGCTTCTGGAAAACCAGTGCGGCCGCCCTGCATGCCAGCGCGGATGCGCCGTGCTACTGACTTTTCAGCGCAGCCGCCCCACTTCTCAGCGTGGGCGCGTCGTGCTACTATAGCTGGCACTGAATTTTTGTGTTTTTCTGATTTTTTTGTGTTTTTCTGATTTTTTTTGTGTTTTTCTCCTTTTTTCCTTCATTCTCTGTCTACTATTGTACAACAAACTTGGGTTGCCTCCCAAGAAGCACTTGATTTAGGTCGCTAGCTTGACGTAGAATCTCGAGATCAAGTAGACAATGGAACGACACTAACCACCTCACAGTTTGTCGTATTCCCGTAGTAGTGCTTCAACCTCTGACCGTTCACCTTGAACGCTTGGCCTAGATCATTCTCAAAAATCTCCACAGCTCCATATAAAAACAAAGTTTTGATTATGAAAGGCCCGGGCCATCTCGACTTCAATTTACCAGGAAAAAGACGGAGACGAGAGTTAAATAACATAATTTGTTGTCCCTGCACAAATGAATTGAGAAGTAGACCCCTATCGTGCCACCTCTTGACTTTTTCCTTGTACATTTTGTTGTTTTCATACGCTTGAAGTCGAAATTCGTCGAGTTATTCAATTGAAGCATTCTTTTCTTACCAGCTGCATCCAAGTCAAGGGTCAACTTCTTCAAAGCCCAATATGCTTTATGCTCAAGCTCCGGAGGCAAATGACACCCCTTACCATAAACCAACTGAAACAGCGATATTCCTAACGGAGTCTTGTATGCAGTTCTATACTCCCAAACAACTTCATCAAGCTTCAAAGACCAATCCTTCCTTGATGGACACACAACTTTATCTAGAATATGCTTGATCTCTCTGTTAGACACCTCAGCTTGACCATTAGTTTGATGATGGTAGGCTGTAGCAATGCGATGATTCACATTATACCTTTGCATCATAGCAGTGAACTTGCGATTATAAAAATACGATCCCTCGTCACTGATTTTGACTCTTAGAGTCCCAAATCGTGTGAATATCTGCTTATGAATAAAATTAAGCACTACCATCGCATCATTTATCAGGAAAGCCTTGACTTCGACCCATTTCGATACATAATCGACCGCCAACAAGATATACTGATTATTGCAAGATGAGACAAATGGCCCCATGAAGTCGATTCCCCAAACATCGAAGACCTCAACCTCGAGAAGCACATTAAGAGGCATCTCATCCCTTTTTGACATATTACCCTCACGCTGGCATCGATCACACTTCAAAACAAAGTGATGCGCATCTTTAAACAATGTAGGACAGAAAAATCCCGCTTGAAGGACATGAGCTGCTACCTTCTCTCCACCATAGTGGCCTCCATAAGCAGTCGAATGACAGTGTCTCAAGATCCCCCCATTTCCTTGTACGGAATACATCTCCTGATGATTTGGTCAGCTCCTTGCCTAAACAAATATGGGTCATCCCGTATGTACCACTTCACCTCATGAAGAAACTTCTTCCTTTGAGCATAAGACAAGTCTGGAGGCATAATCTTACTCACAAGGTAGTTCATAATGTCTACAAACCACAGGTCTTCCTCTTGCACTCCAAACAGCTGCTTATCGGGAAAAGACTCATTTATCAATGTCTTATCCTGTGAAGTTGCACTTGGGTCTTCCAAGCGAGAGAGATGATCAGCGACTTAATTTCAGTTCCTTTTATGTCCTTGATCTCTAATTCAAATTCCTGAAGCAAAAGAACCCATCTAATCAATCTAGGCTTTGAGTCCTTCTTCGAGATGAGATATCGAAACACAGCGTGATCAGTGAAAACTGTCACCTTCATCCCAAGCAAATAAGATCTAAAATTCTCAAAATCGTAGACAATGGCCAAAAGTTCTTTCTCAATAGTAGTATAATTCAGTTGAGCACCATTGAGGGTCTTACTAGCATAGTAGACCACATAAAATACGTTGTTCTTTCTCTGCCCAAGAACTGCTCCAACTGCATAGTCAATTGCATCGCACATCATCTTAAAAGATTCATTCCAATCAGGTGCAGTTATGATAGGTGCCTTGATCAAACTCTTCTTCAAGAACTCAAAAGCAGCTAGGCACTCCTCATCAAACTTGAATGGGACATCCTTCTCCAGAAGATTGCACAAAGATTTAGAAATTTTAGAAAAGTCCTTGATGAACCACCTATAGAAACCTGCATGACCAAGAAAGCTACGAACTCCCTTGACATAAATTGGAGGAAGATTTTCAATGACCCCCGCCTTGACTTTGTCCACCCCAAGACCCTTACTAGAGACCTTGTGCCCAAGAATCATGCCCTGTCGCACCAAAAAGTGACATTTCTCTCATTTGAGAACCAGATTGGTCTCAATACACCTTTTAAGAACTGTGCCAAGATTTTGAAAGCACTCATCAAAAGAATCACCAAACACAGAGAAGTCATCCATGAACACCTTCACATTCTGACCAATCATGTCAGAGAAAGGTAGCCATCATGCATCTCTGAAATGTGGTTGGTGCTCCACACAAACCAAAAGAAACTTTTCTGGACGCGAAAGTACCAAATGGACAAGTGAAAGTAGTCTTTTCCTGATCTTCTGGAGGAATGCAAATATGATTATAGCTCGAATAGCCATCCAGAAGGCGGTGTGCCCAGCCAACCTGTCAAGCATCTGATTAATAAAAGATAGAGGGGAGTGATCCTTTCTTGTGGCCTTGTTCAGCTTTCTGTAGTCTATGCAAACTCTCCACCCCGTGACTTTTCGTGTAGGAATGAGCTCATTCTTCTCATTAGCTATAACCATGATACCTCCTTTCTTCGACACACACTGAACTGGACTCACCCAAGAACTGTCAGAAATACGATAGATGATCCATGCATCCAGCCACTTGAGAATTTCCTTCTTCACCACTTCTTTCATGATTGGATTGAGCCTTCTCTATTTCTCAACAGTAGGCTTGCTACCTTCCTCTAGCAGAACTTTATGCATGCAATAAGAAGGGATGATTCCCTTAATATCTGATATAGTCCATCCAATTGCCGATTTGAACTCTCTCGGAATTCTAAAGAGTTTTTCCTCATCACTACCTGAAAGGTCAGACGCAATAATCACGGGAAAAGTAGATGCATCACCTAAAAAAACATACCTTAAGTGTTCATGTAATGATTTAAGCTCAAGTGTAGGAGCTTCCTCAATAGATGGCTTGGGGAGCTTTGGAGATTTGTTCAGCTCCTCCATTTCAAGAGATTCAAAAGGCATATCCATCTTCCTCTTCCAGGGAGAAGCATTTAGATATTGCAACTGCTCATCACTTAGCAATTGATCAAGTTTTGAAGTAACCACAGAATCGACCAACTCCACCTTTAAGCACTCCTAATTTTCCGTAGGGAATTTTTATGGCATTGAACATATTAAAAGTTAGATCCTGATCCAGCACTCGCATGGTGAGCTACCCTTCTACACATCTATCAAGGTTCCGCCGGTAGCCAAGAAAGGTCTTCCCAAGATTATGGGAATCTTCTTATCCTCCTCGAAATCAAGTATTACAAAATCAGCAGAAAAGATGAGTTTATCCACCTTGACCAAGACATCCTCCACAATGCCTCGTGGATATGTAATAGAACGGTCGGCCAACTGCAAGGTCATATAAGTAGGCTTTGGATCAGGTAAGTCCAACTTGTTGAAGATTGACAAGGGCATCAGATTGATGCTAGCTCCCAAGTCACATAAGCATTTGTCAAATGACACTTTTCCAATGATGCAAGGAATAATGAAGCTTCCAGGATCTTTAAGCTTCAGAGGCAACTTCTGTTGCAGCACAGCCCTGCGTTCCTCCGTGAGAGCAACGGTCTCTAAGTCATCAAGCTTCACTTTCCGAGAAAGTATACCTTTCATAAACTTCCCAAAACTAGGCATCTATTCAAGGGTTTCAGCGAAAGGTATGTTAATATGAAATTTCTTGAACACCTCCAGAAACTTCTCAAACTACTTATCCAGCAATTTCTTCTACAGCCTCTTAGGAAAGGGAAGTGGAGGATAGATCTATTTCTCCCCTGTATTACCCTCAGGAGGAGTGTTTTCAACAGTAGTCTTCATTGGTTCAACTTCTGCTTCCTTCTGCACTTCTTCTTCAGCCACAACTTCTTCATCCGAAACTTGAGAGTGTTCGGGATTTGCAACCTTCCCAGACCTCTACAACGACTCGCGTATTTTTGAATTATTTATGTTAGATATATTTGATAATGTCATGGCTAATATGTTTTATGTTTAGCTTTCAGAATCTTACGTGAACAGGATAAATCAGTACTTAACTGTTGATCAGTACTTATACTGGAAGTCAGGACTTAAGGATATCAGTACTTATATTATCAGGAGATAATCATCAGAAGATAGATATCAGAGCTTAAGTGCTGAAGGACAATCAGATAAGGACAGTAGCTGATTAAAAGAAAGAAGATCGAGATAAACATAAGAAGAGATATGCATGAAGAAGGAATTCCATGAAGAATGGAATACTTGGAAGAAAAGATATCTGATTGATATATTTTAGGAAGCAGAATTATATTCCATATCAATTAGCGATTATCTTGTAACTGTGTAGTATATAAACACAGACATAGGGTTTACACTATAGGTGTTATCATTATTAGAAAAGATTATTCATTGTAACCCTTGCAGCTCTCGTGATATTTGTTCATCACTGAGAGGTAACAGTTCCATACTGTAACAGAGTTTATTGTTTCAATAAAGTTTGTTTTCTGTTACTTAAGTTCTTAAAGTTCGATTTGAGTGTACTATACACTGTATTCACCCCCTCTACAGTGTGTGTGTGACCTAACAATTGGTATCAGAGCCTATCTGTTAACATACATACAGTGAAAGATCCAAACACAATCATGTCGGACACAGAAACTCCAACCAAGCCTACCACAACTGAGGAACCACCAAAGACACAAATTCAGAGTCGGTATGAGACCATCAGAGTCCCCATACTGAGACCATCTGAATATCCCATATGGAAGGTAAGGATGACCATGTTCCTGGAAGCAACAGATCCAGAATACCTTGATAGAATCAAGGAAGGTCCTCACAAACCAACCAAACTCGCTGTTGCAGTTGCAGGTGAAGCAGCAAAGACCGTACCAAAGGAGAAGAGTGATTATACTGCTGAGGACATAGCATCAATTGCTAAGGATGCTAAGGTACGACACTTACTGCATAGTGCCATTGATAATGTAATGTCAAACAGGGTAATCAACTGCAAGACTGCTAAGGAGATATGGGATGCTCTGGAAACAAGGTGTCAGGGAACTGACACAATTAAGAAGAACAGGAAGACAATACTCACTCAAGAGTATGAACACTTTGACTCAAAGACTAATGAGTCATTGAATGATTTATATGATAGATTTGTCAAACTTTTGAATGATTTGTCATTGGTTGATAAAGAGTATGATCTTGAAGATTCAAACCTTAAGTTCCTGTTAGCTCTTCCTGAATGCTGGGATTTGAAGGCAACGACAATAAGAGACAACTACAATCTTGATGAAACAACTCTTGATGAAATCTATGGAATGCTCAAGACTCATGAGTTGGAGATGGAACAAAGAAGCAAGAGGAAAGGAGGAAAGTCAAGGAAAGTTGCTCTTAAGGCTGAAGAAGAATTCCCCAAAGTAGCTTCCTCAAAGAAAGACAAGGGTAAAGCTCTTTTCATAAAGTCTGATACTGAGTCATCAAGTTCTGAAAGTGATGATGACTCAGATTCTGAAAGCTTGCCTGAGACTGATGCTGATGAGGAGATGATGAAGCTGTGTGCTCTTATGGTGAAAGGAATCACAAAGATTGCATACAGGAAGTTCAGGAAGGGAAAGAAGTTTTCCAGGAAAAGCATAAGTTCTGATAAGAAGAATTTCAGAAGATCTGAAGGCAGAGGAGGAAAGTCTGACAGAGGAGATTACACCGATGTTAAATGCTATAACTGTGGTGAGAAAGGCCACATATCTCCTGACTGCAAGAAGGTAAAGGGTTACAAAGGAAAGGCCCTTGTCACAAAGCAGAAAAGCTGGACAGACACCTCAGACTCTGAAAGTGAGGAGAACTATGCATTAAGGGCAAATGCTGATAAAGAAAGTGCTGAGAGCAGTTCTGAAGCTGCTGAAACAAAGGTACCTCAGACTACTTATGCTTTTCATACTGATGATATTAATGAGTTGAGAAGATATCTTAAAACCATGTTTGTTAGCTATAGAGATCAAACTTTAACATGTGAAAGATTAACTTCTGAAAATATTGCATTTAAGAAAAGGAATGATTTCTTAGAAAAAGAGTTAGTCATGTTCCATCAAACTCAGAAGGATAGAGATGATGCTTTTTATGTTAGGAATGAAGTTCTAAAATTAAATGAATCTCTAAAAACTGAGTTAGAAAAGGAAAGAGAGATTATCAGGACTTGGACTAACTCTGGCAAAACAACTCAAAATTTGCTAAGTAGTGGAAACTGGAAAGAGGGCTTAGGTTATGGAGAAGATAAGAATGATAAAGGAACTGAAGAAATTAAGCCTGCTGTTAAGCAAAAGCCAAAGTTTAAACCTGTTAAGTTTGTAACTGTAAAGTCTGAAAATGAGAAATCAGAAGTTAAAGAGGAATTAACTTCTGACAAACTAAAACAGGAAAAGACAGCTGAAGTGAACATAGGCTTAATGACAAAGACGCAGCTTAAGCATAAGTTGAAAGATGTCAAAAATGCAAACAAGGTAAAATCACCTAGGAAAAATAGGAATGGAAAGGAAGGTGTGAATAAAAGCAATGATTATAAACCTGTTCCTGATGCTCCTAGGAAAACATGTCATAACTGTGGAAGTTCTAACCATCTGGCTTCTTTTTGCAGGAAGAATAAGAATATTAACTCCTTACCTTCAAAATCAGGAGTTAAGAGTCAGTCTGTTAGATACAAACCACAAAATCCTTGTTTTCATTGTGGTAGTTTATGGCATTCCATTTATACTTGTAAGGAATATCATAGTTTGTACTATGATTATTATCAAATAAAACCTTCTTTGAAGAAAGTTTCCATTGTTCCTTCTAGTGTAAATTCTGATTCAAAGTCTGATAGTGTAAGTTCTGATAAGAAAATGTTAACATAAACTCTGATGCTAAATCCGCTGCAAATGTTAACAAACTTAATAAGGCCAAAGGATCCAAGCAAGTCTGGGTCCTTAAAACTAATAATTAGTGGTCTTTGTGATTGCAGGGCAACATGAAAAATATTCTAGTTCTGGATAGTGGATGTTCAGGACATATGACTGGAAATAAGGCCCTGCTATCAGACTTTGTGGAGAAAGCTGGCCCAAGTGTTTCTTATGGAGATGGCAATATTGGAAAAACATTGGGATATGGCAATATCAATCTTGGAAATGTCATAATTAAACAAGTAGCTCTGGTCTCAGGACTTAAACACCTACTGAGTATAAGTCAAATCTGTGACAGAGGTTATCATGTTGATTTCTTTGAAGAACACTGTGAAATTGTGAGTAAATCTAAAGGCAAAGTTGTTCTGAAAGGATACAGACGTGGTAACATTAATGAAGCTAAGCTTTCAACAAGTACTGATGGTTCTGCAATCTGTCTGTTAAGTAGAGCATCAATTGAAGAAAGCTGGAATTGGCATAAGAAACTCTCTCATTTAAATTTCAACAATATAAATGAACTGGTCAAGAAAGATCTTGTGAGAGGATTGCCAAACACAATATTTGCTCCTGATGGTCTTTGTGATTCATGTCAGAAAGCCAAACAAAGAAAATCTTCATTCAAGAGCAAGACTGAATCATCAATTCTTGAGCCTTATCATCTTATACATATTGACCTATTTGGTCCTGTAAATGTCATGTCTATTGCAAAGAAGAAGTATGCGTTGGTCATAGTGGATGAGTTCACCAGATACACATGGGTGTATTTCTTGCACACAAAAAGTGAAACTGCATCTATCTTGATTGATCATGTCAAACAGCTGGATAAAATGATCAAAGATTCTGTGAAAATTTTAAGAAGTGATAATGGCACTGAGTTCAAGAATTTGATAATGGAAGAGTTCTGTAAAAGCCATGGAATAAAGCAGGAATTTTCTGCTCCTGGAACTCCACAGCAAAATGGAGTTGTTGAAAGGAAGAATAGAACTCTCATTGAAGCTGCACGTATAATGCTTGAAGAAGCAAAGCTTCCAACCTATTTCTGGGCTGAAGCTGTGCAGACTGCTTGTTTTACTCAAAATGCAACACTCATTAACAAGCATGGAAAAACACCATATGAGATGGTGAAGAAAAAGAAGCCAAATCTGAAATATTTTCATGTATTTGGATGCAAGTGTTTTGTTCTCAAGACTCATCCTGAACAACTATCAAAGTTTTGATTTAAAAGCTGATGAAGGAATCTTTGTTGGATATCCACTTTCCACAAAAGCCTTCAGAGTCTATAATTTGAGAACAAAAAGTGGTCATGGAATCTATCAATGTCTCTTTTGATGACAAGAAGATCACTGGTCTTAAAGATTTCATTGACCATGATCAGCTGAGATTTGAAAATGAAGACTCATATTCTGATACTGAAAATCCTGACAGTCTAAGTCCTGATACTGCAAACTCTGATGGATTAAACTCTGATGTTATTGAAACTGTGGTGACTACGTTAAAGGAAGATGCACCTATGCAGGGGGAGCATACTGAGATCCTACCACATCTCAAGAAACATCAGAACATGCATCTGGCTCTTCAAGTTCTGATTCGTCAAGTTCTGATAAGCCAAGTTCTGATAGTGCTGAAAATCTAAATACTGAAGAATCCAACTCAGAGAACATAGTTTCAGGGGGAACATCAGAAAATGAAATGAAGATAGCATGGATCATGGGGGAGCATCCAGTTCTAGAGAAAACCTTCCATCTGCAAGGAAGTGGACAAAATCACATACACCTGATTTGATAATTGGAAATCCTAATGCAGGTGTCAGAACTAGAACAGGTACTTCAAATGAGTGTCTTTACAATTCTTTTCTCTCTCAGACTGAGTCAAAGAAAGTGGAAGAAGCTCTTCAAGATGCTGATTGGGTGCAAGCAATGCAGGAAGAGTTGAATGAATTTGAAAGAAACAAAGTCTGGACCCTAGTGCCAAAACCAAAGAATAGATCTGTTGTTGGTACAAAGTGGGTATTCAGAAACAAAACTGACAGTGATGGCATAATTACAAGGAATAAGGCAAGGCTGGTTGCAAAAGGATATTCTCAACATGAGGGAATTGATTATGATGAAACATTTGCACCAGTTGCTAGGTTAGAAGC